>NW_022436987.1:16030145-16113997 GCF_009761245.1 Sapajus apella | reverse complement strand
TGGAGAGCAAAAAAAAAAAAAAAAAAAAAAAAAGCAGGAGTTGCAATCCTAGTCTCTGACAAAATAGACTTTAAACCAACAAAGATCAAAAGAGACGAAGGGCATTACATAATGGTAAAAGAATCAATGCAACAAGAAGAGCTAACAATCCTAAATGTATATGCACCAATACAGGAGCATCAAGATACATAAAGCAAGTTCTTAACGACCTACAAAGAGACTTAGACTCCCACACTATAACAGTGGGAGACTTTAACACTCCACTGTCAATATTAGACAGATCAACCAGACAGAAAATTAACAAGGATATTTGGACTTGAACTCAGATCTGGACAAAGCAAACCTAACAGACATCTACAGAACTCTTTACCCCAAATCCACAGAATATACATTCTTCTCAGCACCACATCACACCTACTCTAAAACTGACCACATAATTGGAAGTAAATCACTCCTCAGCAAATGCAAAAGAATGGAAATCATAACAAACAGTCTCTCAGACCACAGTGCAATCAAGTTTGAACTCTGAACTCGGAAACTAACTCAGAACCACACAACTTCATGGAAACTGAACAACTGGCTCTTGAATGCCGACTGGATAAACAATGAAATTAAGGCAGAAAAAAGGATGTTCTTCGAAACCAATGAGAATGAAGACACAAGTACCAGCATTTCTGGGACACATTTAAAGCAGTGTCTAGAGGAAAATTTGTAGCAATAAATGTCTGAATGAGAAGCAAGGAGAGATCAAAAATCGACATCAAAGTTGAAAGAGCTAGAGAAGAAAGATAAAAAATCTCAAAAGCTAGCAGAAGACAAGAAATAACTAAAATCAGAGCAGAACTGAAGGAGATAGAGACACAAAAATCCTGCAAAAAATCAACAAATCTGGGAGGTGGTTTTCTGAAAAGATCAACAAAATAGACCACTAGCCAGATTAATAAAAAAGAAAAGAGAATAATCAAATAGATGCAATAAAAAACAATAAAGCGGATACCACCACAGATTCCACAGAAATACAGACTACTATCAGAGATTACTACAAACAACTCTATGAACATAAATCAGTAAACCTGGAAGAAATAGATAAATTCCTGGACACTTACACCCTCCCAAATCTAAACCAGGAAGAAGTCAAAACCCTGAATAGATCAATAACAAGGGCTGAAGTTGAGGCAGCATTTAATAGCCTACCAACCAAAAAAAGCCCAGGTCCAGATGGGTTCACAGCCAAATTCTACCAGACATACAAACAGGAGCTGGAACCATGCCTTCTGAAACTATTCCAAACAATCCAAAAAGAGGGAATCCTTCCCAAATAATTTTATGAGACCAACATCATCCTGATACCAAAACCCAGCAGAGACTCAATAAGAAAAGAAAACTTCAGACCAATATCCATGATGAACATAGATGCAAAAACCTTGAATAAAATACTGGCAAACCAACTGCAACAGCACTTCAAAAAGCTTATCCATCATGATTAAGTAGGCTTGATCCCAGGGATACAAGGCTGGTTCAACACACGCAAGTCTATAAATGTAATTCATCACATGAACAGAACCAAAGACAAAAGCCACATGATTATCTCAGTAGATGCAGAGAAGGCCTTCGACAAAATTCAACAGCCCTTTATGCCAAAAACTCTCAATAAACTAGGTATTAATGGAACATATCTCAAAATAAGAAAAGTTATTTACAACAAACCCACAGCCAATATCATTCTGAATGGGCAAAAACTGGAAGCATTCCCTATGAAATCTGACACAAGGATGCCACAAGGATGCCCTGTCTCACCATTCCTATTCAATATAGTATTGGATGTTCTAACCAGAGCAATCAGGCAGGAAAAAGAAATAAAGCATATTCAGTTAGGAAAGGAGGAAGTCAAATTGTCTGTATTTGCAGACAATGTGATTGTATATTTAGAAGACCCCATCATCTCAGCCACAAATCTCCTTAAACTGATAAGCAACTTCAGCAAAGTCTCAGGATACAAAATCCATATGCAGAAATCACAAGCATTCCTATACACCAATAACAGACTAACAGAGAGCCAAATCAAAAACAAACTGCCATTCACAATTGCTACAAAGAGAGTGAAATATCTAGGAATACAACTAAAAAAGGATGTAAAGGACCTCTTCGAGGAGAACTACAAACCACTGCTCAAGGAAATAAGAGAGGACACAAACAGATGGAAAAACATTCCATGCTCATGGTTAGGAAGAATCAATATTATGAAAATGGCCATACTGCCCAAAGTAATTTATAGAATCAACACCCTCCTCATAAAGCTACTAATGACCCTCCTCACAGAGCTGGAAAAAAATACCTTAAACTTCACATGGAACCAAAAGAGAGTCCACATAGCCAAGTCAATTCTAAGTAAAAAGAACAAAGCGGGAGGCATCATGCTACCTGACATCAAACTATACTACAAGGCTACAGTAATCAAAACAACACGGTATTGGTACCATAACAGAGATATAGACCAATGGAACAAAACAGAGGCCTTGGGAGCAACGCCACACATCTACAACCATCTGATCTTTGACAAACCCAACAAAAACAAGCAATGGGGAAAGGATTCCCTGTTTAATAAATGGTGTTGGGAAAACTGACTAGCCATGTGCAGAAAGCAGAAACTGGACCCCTTCCTGACACCTTGCACTAAAATTAACTCCAGATGGATTAACAACTTAAACATAAGACCTAACACCATAAAAACCTTAGAAGAAAATCTAGGCAAAACCATTCAGGACATAGGCATAGGCAAGGACTTCATGACTAAAACACCAAAAGCATTGGCAACAAAAGCCACAATAGACAAATGGGATCTAATTAAACTCCAGAGCTTCAGTACAGCAAAAGAAACAGTCATTAGAGTGAACCGCTAACCAACAGAACGGGAAAAAATTTTTGCAATCTACCCATCTGACAAAGGGCTAATATCCAGAATCTACAAAGAACTGAAACAGATTTACAAGAAAAAAACAAACAACCCCATTCAAAAGTGGGCTAAGGACATGAATAGACACTTTTCAAAAGAAGACATATATGAAGCCAACAGACTTATGAAAAAATGCTCATCATCACTCATCATCACTGGTCATTAGAGAAATGCAAATCAAAATCACATTGAGATAACATCTCATGCCAGTTAGAATGGCAATCATTAAAAAATCAGGAGACAACAGATGCTGGAGAGGATGTGGAGAAAAAGGAACACTTTTACACTGTTGGTGGGAGTATAAATTAGTTCAACTACTGTGGAAGACAGTGCAGTGATTCCTCAAGGACCTAGAAATAGAAATTCCATTTGACCCAGCAATCCCATTACTGGGTATATACCCAAAGGATTATAAATCTTTGTATCACAAAGACACATGCACACATATGTTCATTGCAGCACTATTTACAATAGCAAAGGCCTAGAACCAACCCAAATGCCCATCGATGATAGACTGGACAAGGAAAATGTGGCACATATAAACCATGGAATACTATGCAGCCATAAAAAGGATGAGTTTGTGTCCTTTGTAGGGACATGGGTGAACCTGGAAACCATCATTCTCAGCAAACTGACACAAGAACAGAAAATCAAACACTACATGTTTTCACTCATAGGCGGGTATTGAACAATGAGAACACATGGACACAGGGAAGGGAGCATCACACATTGGGGTCTGTTTGGGGGGACTAGGGGAGGGACAGTAGGGGGTAGGTAGTTGGGGATGGATAACATGGGGAGAAATGCCAGATATAGGTGATGGGGATGGAGTCAGCAAACCACATTGCCATGTATGTACCTATGCAGCAATCCTGCATGTTCTTCACATTTACCTCAGAACCTAAAGTGCAATAAAATAAATATATTTATATTTATATATAAAAGAATGATAGAATGAACTTTAGGGACTTGGGCGGGGGGAACAGTGAGAAGAGGGTGAAGGATAAAAGACTACAAATTAAGTGCAGTGTATTCTGCTCAGGTGATGGGTGTGCAAAAATCTCACAAATCACCACTAAAGAATTTATTCATGTAACCATACTCTAATCACTTGTAGAAATAAAAATAAACAAACAAAAAATAAATAAAAAGTAAATGGCATATCATTAGTAGTAGATTCTGTGATTATTGACATCGTAACTCTCACTGTTGTGTCCCTATTAATTCTGTGTATTCAGTTTAGGGAAATATAGCATGTTCTACAGGAAGTGGTATGAATCTTTTAGTTTTGTTTTTCAATTTTAAAAAACCTACTTAAAATTAAATGTAGTACAGTAAAGACATGTGTCCTAAGTTACCCTTAAATTTCTTTGCTTTTAGCAAGAATTCTTTAGTTCTATGTGCTAATTCTCTTGTGCCACTCAAAGGGAGTACATGGCTCTTTCATACATTTTCTTAAGAAAAGACAATTATTATTTTATATATTATTTGTTGATAATGTCACAAAATATAGAAAGAGTGGTACAGATATTGATTTCCTTATTGAATAATTTTAGTTACCTTTTGACATGTTTTTTAAAGGATTGGGCTGCCTCTAAATACATAGGCAGTGCAATGTAATATGTTGGTCAGGGTGAGATATAACAAATGGGCACATTAAAAATGTTACCTAAATTCAGAAGCTTCTAAACATGAAGGAAAGGAAACAAGAGCTTTGCTTCTATCCCTGGCACCAGATGAAGACACCTCCCGCCTCATCTAATAATAAGGATGATAAATACAATATCCTATTTCCATTTTTCTATGCTATGATATGAAAAGCAGTAAGTGTGACATTCCAGAGTCAGAAAAAACACAATGCAGTGATTTTACCCTAGCAAAATACATGGAAAAACAAACTGAAGTATTCACTTTTAGGTGTCATAAACCTCTTGCTTGAATTGACACATACATTGGGACTGAACATCAAATTTCACTTGTACACAAATAGGAGGACTTCTCCAGTCAATAAGAGAGTTGGATTTCACCAAATAGTGCCAGACGTAAACAAAACATTTGTTGCAAATAGAAAGTTGCACATAATGTAATCTTACACTAATTGGCTTATATTATCAGGTCTATGAATGATAATGTTCCTAATAAACCAATAATAGAATAAAATCTCAAGCACACCAATAAACCTGCTGCTGGAGTTATTTAATGTGGTTTTACGCAAGGAGCATGTGCTGCTAATTTAGATTCCGTTGACACAGCAGATTGCTATAATTGTGTGTGATGCTACCCAGTAGATGATAAGTGAGGCAGGTCAGTTCATCAGGCTTTATCTCTAATTAGCACTAAAAACACACACTCCAAACTATAGCAGAGAAAAGACTTGACCTTGCTAAATTAAACACATTGGAGGGAAGGCAAATGAAGCTCTATTTTGAGAGAGAGGGAGCTTTTTAAGCAATGACAGAAAGGTACCCACTTTGGGAGAGCCACATGCCCCATCACAACACAATGTATCAAGTCAACCCACAGTATTATTCCTAAAGAAAGAGTTGTTATTCTTTCTGACTCAATCTTTCTACCTTTTTCCCTATCCCCCATAAAACAGGCTAGATTACCTTTCTCGCAGTGGCTTCCTGTGAATCCAGATGGACAGACACATTTGTTAGGAGCCACACACGTTCCACCATATCTGCAGCCCTCTTCACAGAAAGCTGTTGCAAGAAAACAAAGTATTTATCTCAGATAAAAGGCAATACATAAAGTCATGGTAACCAGCATGAGCACTGAAACAATTCTTTCTTTGTGACATCGGGAATACATATCTGTACTACTGATGTATTTAAAAATTCCATACACAAAAAGAAATAAATGTAATAATACCTGTTTCACTGTTTAATATGAAATCAACTGCAATAATGAATGTAAAGTGTTTAGCACAGGGCTGACATGTGCTAAATGGTAGCTAGTGTTAACTTCTATCACTCTTACTCTTATTTATTTATTTGAAATCAAGTAGAATAAATTGAGTACCTAGGAAGGGTAGGGTCAGGATGATGGTAAAGGCCAACGTTCACTATTTTGTAACCTAATGTTTTTCACTAACCAACTTTTATGAAAATAAAAAACTTCTATGTTTTTTAAAAAAGACTTCTGATAGTTGATATGTTTAATAATTATAATATAAATGTAACTAATCTTTTACTTTTGAATATATATGTTTTTTCCAATATTTTGGTAATAAAAGCAATGCCTTGTTCTGATAGCTAAAATGATTAGAAAAACCTACATTATTCCTGTATGAAAAATTCCTCAATGTAGAAATGTTGGTCCCAAGGGTCTAGATTTTTAGGATTTTTTTTGATAAGCATTGTAAAGCTATTCTTACTCCTTCCCAGTGCTATCCTGGCAGCCTTCCCAGACCAGGTCAGCTCCCCTTAGTGCATACTTGCATAGCATTAAATAATTACATGAACCTCTCCATTGCAATAGTAAACACAATTACAAATTTACATATAATTGATTATCATCTCCTGCTTTATCAGTTGAACTGTAAGACCCATACAAATAAGTAGCATAATTGTTTTTACGCACCACTGCATTGTAGCCTCATCATCTATTCACATAGTAGATGCTCAAAACAGATTTGCTAAATGAATTAATCTAAATTCTACAGGTTGTTATGATAGTAAAACTCTCACTCTAACAACTCTGCAATTCTTTCATCCAGTAAATTTAATATCAATCCTTGCTGGATAACCAAGAATTTAGTGTACAAAACATGCAAAATTTTGCATTAATGAAGATGATTGCAACGTTAATCCTGTTTATTTTATTCACAAGAGAGATAGGTGAGCAAATGTTTTAAATTTTAATTGTAGTTTTAAAATGTCACCCTAGAAAAGTGTCATGGTTATATTTTGCCATGATCACTCATAATTAATATGAGTTTAAATTCAAAAGCCACATAATGTGTTCAGAAAGTTGAACATTATTCCAAATACATAGAACCCCTCACAATATTGATGTTTTACACATCATTTAATACCCTTTGAATGATTTAACATTTCATAGAATCAGCAATTAATTTCAATTGCCTTTCCTTCTGCCAAAGGACAGTGTGTACCTTGGAATTCAAATATCATTTTTTATTTCAAGCACCTTAGTACACTTCACCTATGCCAAAAAAAGATTTACACAATATCTTCCATGGTAAGTTCATCACAAAAAACAAAATATATAAGATATACATGTATAGATGTATGCAAAATTTCTTGTCCCAAAACTTACACCTTGTGGGCTCTGGTGACTGACATTTCAAAGAACAGTGAAGTGTTTTTTCAAACTAAAAATAACAGTTGGAAAGCCCGTAAGAAAATGTTTTAAGTAGCACCAAAAGAAGGCAGGGGCTTAAAACAGAAGGCTCAGCTTGGGTTTCTTTAGTGCACAGTTGAAATAGCACTTCATCTAAATTTTGCAGACCTGGTTAGGAGACTTAATGTTTCATGGTAGGTATATACATTTGATTTACTCAATCCTTAAGCAGAAATAATGATACAATGGAAGGTTTTATGAGAAGAGCATGAGATGTTTCTGATGTTCTAAGGATGTACAGATATGAAAATAAACAGAGTAGTATAATGATTAAATGAGTTAACATTTATAAAGAACTTAAAATGGTGTTTGGCACATAGTGTTATATAAGAGTTCTGTTAAATAAAATTAACTGATAACAGAATTGTTATGACTGTGAAACACAGACCAGGAACAGTCTAATATCCAGACAATATAAACACAATATTAGAATAGAATCTAATCATCAACATACAAGGTGTTCAGCTTCACCAAGATGGGCTTAAGGCACCCCTTTTTATTTAAGCTTGATTTGCTTTCTAATAAGGGTAGTTTTCATTCTTATCATGGAGGTGTCTGACAGTTGTATTGTTCTTATTACAGAAATGGTAAACTTAAGGCTCTGAAATCAAGTGTCCTAAGGCTCCTTAGGTAGAAAGTAGCAGAGACAATATTCAAGTTAAGACATCTTTGCCTTCAAAGTTTTACCACTTCCTTATCTGCTATAGTGTGGGTTAATCTACAATCCAGTGTTCACAAAGGTAGTTAATTTTATTTTTAAAATCGTTCCATAAGGGCTAAGGGAACTGACTAAAATTTAAAAGAAAAAAAATGCCCAAATTGCATGTTGCATTAAAAAAATGGGGATAAAGAGCTATTCAAGTTTATGTGCCTATTATCTAATTTCTATATTTGCCCAGAACTAATCACATTGCTCCCAATCTAGGCACACATTATTTTTAATGTGATTTATCTGAAATAACCAATAAAACCATTGCCTAGTTGAACCTTAAACAATATACCAAAGTAATTTCAACACAAAGCAAATAAAGAAGGAATATGTCATCAAAAACATAAACTATGTTGTGGAAATTAAGATCAATTCAAGTTTTCTTTGAATATCTAATAAAATATTAGAATATACTGATGTAGTCTGAAGATTGTGCATGGATTATTTATATATGGATAGGCTCTTCTTGATTGACTATGAACTCAGCATTTCAATGAAAAGGACTCTCATATGCAGAGGCCTGGTAATTTGTGCAGCATTATTTAGTTGATGGCAGAAACAAAACAAGCAAGCTGAATCACCCCTACATTGTCTTTCTAGTTTGTGAGGAGATGGGCTGGCAGAAATTTTATGGTCCTGATTCTTGCTCTATATTTATTAACTGTATGACCTACAGCAAATCATTCCACTCCTGTGTGCCTCAGTTTTGTCAAGAACAAAGCAGCTAGGGATAATAATATGATTCATGCTGGGGGAATTAAATTAAGTTACCAACATAGACCATCCAGCTCAAGGCATGGAAAATGGAATGTGCTCACGAACTGGATGTGATTGTTTTTATTTATCACCAAGACTCTGCTTTTCTAGATAATGATACAATTATGAAACAGTTTATGTTCTAGATTCTAAAGATACAGTAGTAAGACAGTAAAGATCCCTGTGCCATGGATCTTATTCTTTAGTGAGGACTCCTCGTCCCTCCTTCCTTAAATTAGTGCCCTTTGTAATATCATGTGGTTTGCAATGAAACTTAGAATCACAGCTACTTTGAAAACCCAGAGAAACTCAGTTACCATGGATATGTGACTTAATATGTTGGTTTTTCTTCAACTGCTACCCAGATTATGAAGCGTGGCAAAAATAGATGGTGTGTGTGTGTGTGTGTGTGTGTGTGTGTGTGTGTGAAGTAAGATAAACCTGAATCTGTCATTATAGTACCATTTGTTATTAACTTACTGCCCGGGAGGAGATGTTAGATTGAATCAACTGCAAAATGGTATGTGTCTAATTTTGAAAGAACCCCTTTCATTGTACAGGAAAATAAAATCACAAAACTCATATTTGAGAAAGGTTCAATCCACAGAAAGATTACTTTTTTTTGGTATTAAAATATAAAATATTCTCAGCATGTAAAATAAAATGTGGGCAATAGGGGAACAAAATGAGAAGGTGGGTTTGCAGATGCCAGGATTGTGGATGTCCAGTACCATGATCATGTGCTCAATTCAACAAAAGCCGTTTTACACTAATAAAAAGTAATAGACCTTCACTTTCTAAACACTTTTCATAATCTTCTTAAAGTTTAATGGCATCTATGTAGTTCCTAGGGACACCCTGAAATTCTGAAACAGTAAGTAAACATACAAATTTCAACACCATCTGTTAGAGGGTAAACCTTTTCTTCCTTCCAAGTTTACTTGAGGAAGAATTTTCCTTGAGGCAGCATTTTTCCAAAGCTCATTCCTGACCTCTGCCTGTGAACTTTGCTTATTCTACCCTATGGAGGTGGAGGAATTTATTTTGTTGGTAAATTTGGGAAACATATATATTAGGATGATGGTGCTTAATTGAGAGAGGCAGGAGGATGGGCTGGGAAGCTCTGTGTGATTAGAAGTAGACAATTGTTGCATTTCTAGCTTTATTTTAGATAGCATGTTAGTAGGTATGAATTACATTATTTAAATTAACTGTTTATTTAAATAGATAAAAGCTGGCCACTATAGACAATGATTATAAGGTGACAGGCTCCAAAAATAATAATTAATTTGACTATGTCCACCTAAAATCCAAAATTGAAAGGAAATCATAAAAATCTGATCACGTTCAGCAAAAGACCATGCCTGCCATTCTTCTTTCTTAAGTGTGAACTGCCTTCAGAATTATCAGTTTTCCTTACTTATTTAATAACACTTTCCTCTCTGGAACTCAGTGGATAAGTCAGCCTTCTTCTGTGTTTATTTTTAGCAAGCCAGCTGTGTTTACAAATTGAAACTCATGATCTCCAACCCAGCTCTGTTAATAACAAAGGTGACATCATCACTTCTACATTTGCTTTTTGGTTTCATTCCTCACCTTGTTCAGAGCATATTTATCAAATGCCCCTCAAACATTTTGGTTGTCACAAGATGAAGCGAGGAACAATGTGGTCCTATTACTTGGTGGGTCGAAATCACGAATGTTTAAACATCCTACAATGCACAGGACATCCCTGTATGAAAAAGAATTATCTGGCCCAAAATGTCAATAGTGGTGAGGTTGGGAAACTCTGCTGTACCTTTTCACAATGTAAGTTTATGAAGTGTCTTCAGGAGCAAAATTTTATTTTTTTAATCCTGTTTTCCACTCTGTCCCCCTCAACCTCTCCCAAAGAACACTTAAAAATACCGAGAAAAGATAAGAATAAAAATCGGTAACATTGCTAGTGTAATGTAAAAACCAAATATCCAGATGACTACAATTCTTGCTTTTCATGTTATCATTCTGTTCTAAAGTACAGAGTATATTATAAAATTTAATATTTACTTCAAAAATCACTTTTGACACAATCAGTTACTATATATGTTTGTATCAGCAGTTCCAGTAGCCATTTCCACTCTCCTTTCAACAGTAATCATAACAACAATACTAATGGTAAATTCTATTTGTTGAAAACTTATTAAATGCCAAGCACTGCAGTAATGCCTGAAATCATAATTCCATTTCATCCTCACAGTAACACTGTCAATTAATCACATTATACTCATTGTCAGGTGAGAAAGCTGGCTTAGATAAGCTAAATAAGTTATTGAAGTTTGCACCACTACACAGTGGCATCCTGGGTTTGAAGACCAGAGTCCTAACCACATCACTACGCATTCTCCATTTAGGGCTCTGCCACCTACTATGTGCAGATAATGTACAGGGTGTTGGGAAATCTATAACTAGTCATGAAAATTGTCGCCATCCCCAAGAATCTCATAGTGGAGTAGCAGAGAGAAAGGCATATAAAACCAAGCATAATAAAATGTGATAAATGCTACCACAATAGCATGAACACAGTGCTGAAAGAACAAAGAGGAGAAAATGATTAACTATGCCTCACAGGCTGATGCAAAGCTGCACAACAGAGCTAGCATTTGAGATGGGCCTGGAAGAATGAATGGGCTTTTGCCAGGTGGGGAAGTGCAGGAAAAGGAATATTCATTTCAGGTCAAAGTTTTGTCCTGAGGAAAGGCACTGAATAGAAGAAAATGAACAGGTGTTTATAACTTACACCAAATTGAGAGGCTGAATATTTAATAAGAATGCAGTAAACCATTCAGGGAAGCGAGGACATTTTAGAATCTGTGAACCAACCCCCTCACATTCTCATTTCCCCTCTACCTCTTGGAGTTCTTAGTCACCTTAAGGCACAATCGTTTACCACATAGATATCTGCATATGGACTTTTGCCCTGTCCATTATTTGAGTTAGTTGGTTTAAGACTATGCATTGCTAACTTTTCTTACTACAATAAAAGAGTATGAAAAAAGATTTTGATTAAAGACATTTATATGCACATATAAATAAACAGAAACATAAAATGTATTCTTAGAATGTATAATGCATTCTGATATTTTCTACTATATTCTATATCATTTATAAAATGCAGCTATGATCCAATGACTTGTTTTTGCAATGCACTAAAGCTGAAGTTTAAAAATCACTTGTTGTATACATACTCTTTTAGTTCATAGCATTTTGTGATAGGATGGGGAAATGAAGTCTTTTACATGACTCCTGAAATGTTCAGATTGAGATTTTGCTCTTAGGTCTAGAAATATTAATATGATAAGAAAATTTCTACAAGAGCTATTTTCCATGAATGTAGGTATAGCAGAGACAACATGGCCTCCACAGATGAAAATATTTATTATCCAGACTCCTGTAGAAAATCTCTATTACAGCAGATAAATTAGATGAGAGAGGCATAGGTTAGAGAGGAGAGAGAGAATTAGAGGAGAAACAGAGTGTATTCTTCTGCATTTCATTTTTTCACCAGTGTATATGCTTCTCTAACCAGACTGTGAGATTCTTGGGGACTAAGGTCACATTTTTTGCAACTCTGAATTCCTGTATATCATCTTGAGTATGTTTGATAATAAACCTATATTTGTTATTAAAGTAATTTTATTATATCAGAGAAAATAAAAATTTTGAGAGGATAGTTTTATATTAACTATATCATAATATTTGAGATAAACATTTAATAAAGGCAGATCAATCCAGCTTAAAAAATACATTTTGGAGAAGATGATGGAAAGAAGACAAGGCTAACATATAGCTCCTACATGGATGGACAGAACAGCACAGGGCAAAGGAAGCTCCTAGCTGAAATTGGCAGTAGTTCCAAGAACTACTGCAGGAACATATCAGGAAAACTGAAGGAATTCACCCATCCTTTTAAAGAAGCAAATTCTGTGAAACAACAGGTAAAAAACTGTGAGTGCCCAAAGAGTGAGAGAGGGAAAACCTATCTCTGAACATACATTTCCACTGGGCAATCTTAAAATCCAGATCACTGAAGAAGGATTTACCCTTCTTTGGGTTTAGGGAATCACAAGAAATTTAGAAGTACCAAGTAGCACAGGAAATGCCTTGAACACACTCCCAGTCTCCAGCTTGAGCCCCAGGAAATCCACCCCTTGACTACATCTCCTATGGGACCTTAGGGAAGGCAGTCAGTGGAATTGGGAAGGAGTCATGGGGCAAAGGAAGCTCCCAGCTGATATTGGCAGTGGTTTTGACTGAGTACAAATTTTCTTGGGTGGAAGCTGCTGTGGATAGGAGTGAGTGAGTTTAAGAGTGCAGGAGCTGCCACCCTCAGGAGTGGTCAGATGGAGTCAGGACAACATTCCAAAAGCCATGCTTGCTTCCTCAGAAGGGTAGCTCATGGCCTGGGGCAAGATCTGAGAAGGGCACTGAGGGAGTGAGACTAGTCTCGCCAACTGTGTGGGAGCTGGGTGGGGCCTCTCACTATCCCCCACTTCCCTGGTGAACCATATAGCACAGCAGAGGTGGCCAAGATCCCCTCTGGAACATAACCCCATTGGCCTGAGAACCACTCTCCCATTCCCTACTGTGGCTGTAGCAAGTCCCACTTAAGGAGATTCTGAGCCCAGACCTCCCTAAATCTGCCCCCACATGCTAATATTTGTCTACCTACCTTGGTAGCCTAACAAAAAAGACAAACTCTTTATGGCCCAACACATTGCCTGAGAAACCAAAATATGTACATTGGCCATTTTAGGGCAAGCTTAGAGCCCCCTACCTCTACTGCAGCTAATTCTCTCTTGAAAGTACCACCTCTTGCCTGGAGGTCAACCAGCTCACACCATTACAGCAACTCAGGATAGGATAACTCTGATCCTAGGAAGGAGAAAACGAGACCTAAATTCCACTGCCTATACATTTTGGCTAACAAGAAGTCATAGGTGTCTATGTGACATCTTCACTGCTAGTATAACCAGCATTCAGGAAAGCCAGCACACTAAATATATCTACAACCAAGGACCCTCATAGAGCCTACTTCACTTCCCTGCCACTTCTAACAGAGCATGTGCTGGTATCCACAGCTGGAAGGCTTGAAGACAGATCACAAAATTGATAGAACATTAGTGATATTAACCAAGAAAAGAAGAGAGAAGGTCCAAATAAGCTCAATTAGAAATGAAAAGGGAAATATTACAACCAAGGCCACAGAAATAGAAAAGATCATCCAAAGATCAAAAACATGAACAAAGCCTCCAAGAAATTTGGGTTTATGTTAAATGGCAAAACCTAGGTATAGTTGGTGTTCCCGAAGAAGAAGGGAAAGCTAAAAGTTCGGAAAGCTTATTTGAGAGAATAATTGAGGAAAACTTCCCTGGTCTTGCTAGAGATCTAGGCATCCAAATATGATAAGCTCAAACACCACCTGGAAAATTCAACTCAAAAAGACCATCATCCAGGCACACAGTCATCAGGTTATCTAATGTCAAGACAAATGAAATAACCTTAAGAGCTGTGAGACAAAAGTATCAGATAACCTATAAAGGAAAATCTATCAGATTAATAACAGATGTCTCAGCAGAAATCTTACAAACCAAAAGGGATTAGGGTCTCATCTTCAGTTTCCTGAAACTGAAAAAAATATAAAATATATTGTCATACAAGGAACTTGTATCTAGCAAAACTAAGTTACATAAACGAAGAAGAGATAAAATGTTTTTAAGACAAACACTGAGAGAATTCACCACTACTAAGCCAGCACTACAAGAAATGTTGAAAGAAGTTCCAAATCTTGAAACAAAATCTCAAAATATACCAAAAGGGAAACTCCTTAAAGCATAAATTTCATAGGGCTTGTAAGAGAATAACAGAGTGGTGGGGAAAAAACAAGGTATAAAGGTATAAAGGCAACAAATAACATGAATAGAACAGTACCTCACATCTCAATACTAATGTTGAGTGTAAATGGCGTAAATGCCCCACTTAAAAGATATAGAATGGCAGAATGGATAGAAATCCACCAAACAAGTATCTGCTGTCTTCAAGAGACTGACCTAAATCATAAAGACTTAAGGCAAAGGAGAGGGAAAAGGTATTCTGTGTGCAATGAACACCAAAAGTGAGCAGGAGTAGCGATTTTTATGTCAGACAAAACAGACTTTAAAGCAACAACAATTAAAACACATAACAAGGACATTATATAATGATGAAAGGATCAGTCAAACAAGAAAATATCACAATCCTAAATATATATGCACCTAACACTGGAGCTCCCAAATTTATAAAACAATTACTACTAGACCTAAGAAATAAGGTATATGGCAACATAATAATAGTGGAAAACTTCAATACCCCACTAACAGCACTAGGCAGATTATCAAGAGAAAAAGGTAACAAACAAACAATGGACTTAAACTATACCCTAGAACAAATGGACTTAACAGGTATTTACAGAACATTCTACCCCAGAACTGTATAATATAGATTCTTTTCTTCAACACATAGAACATTCTCGAAGATAGACCATATGATAGGTCACAAAATAAGCCTAAATAAATTTTTAAAATTTGAAATTCTATCAAGTATCCTCTCAGACCACAGTGGAATAAAACTGGAAATCAACTCCAAAGGAACCCCCAAAACAATACAAATACATGGAAATCTGCTCTTGAATTATCTTTAGATCAACAATGAAATCAAGATGGAAATTTAAAAAAATTTTTAAGCTTAATGATAATAGTGACACAACTTAACAAAATCTCTGGGATACAGCAAAAGAAATGCTAAGAGTTAAAGTTCATAACATTTAATACCTACGACAAAAAGTCTGAACAAACACAAACAGATTATCTAATGTCACACTTCAAGGAGCTAGAGAAACAAGTAAAAAACCAAGTGAAAACCCAGCAGCAGAAAAAAAAATAACAAAGATCAGAATGAAACAAAATTGAAAAAAATCAAAACAAAAGATAAATAAAATAAAATGCTGGTTCTTTGAAAAGATAAACAAAATTGATAGAACATTAGTGATATTAATCAAGAAAAGAAGAGAGAAGGTCCAAATAAGCTCAATTAGAAATGAAACAGGAAATATCACAATTGATACCACAGATACAAAAGATCATTCAAAGCTACTATGAACACCTTATGCACACAAACAAGAAAATCTAGAGAGGATGGATAAATTTCTGGAAATATATACCCCCTCAGATTAAATCAGGATGAAACAGAACAAATCAATGACAAGTAGCAAAACTGAAATAGTATTTTTAAATTGCCAACAAAAAAAAAGTCCAGGACCAGATGGATTCACAGCTGACTTCTATCAGATATTCAAAGAAGAATTAGTACCAATCTTACTGAAACTATTCCAAAAGACAAAGGAAGAGGAAATCCTCCCTAAATCATTTTATAAAGCCAGTATCACCCAAATTTCAAAACCAGGAAAGGACATAACAAAAAAAGAAAACTGCAGAACAATATCCCTGACGAACACAGATGCAAAAATCCTCAACAAAATACTTGCTAAGTGAATCCAATAGCATATCAAAAAAGATAATACACCATTATCAAGTAGGTTTCATACCAGGGATGCAGGGATGGTTTAACATGCACAGGTCAATAAATGTGATACATCACATAACAAAATTAATAGCAAAAAATCATACAACCACCTCAATACATGCAAAAAAAATTTGATAAAAATTAAGTATCCCTTTATGATTAATACTCTTAGCAAAATTTACATAGAAGAAACATACTTCAAGGTAATAAATGTGATCTATGGCAAACCCATAGCCAACATTACATTGAAGAGGGAAATGTTGAAAGCCTTCCTCTTGAGAACTGGAACAAGACAAGAATGCCCAGTTTTACCACTTCTATTCAACATAGTACTAGAAATCCTAGCCAGAGCAATCAGACAAGAGAAAGAAACAAAGGGCATCCTAATCAGTAAAGAGGAAGTCAAACTGTTGCTGTTTGCCAATTGTATACCTAGAAAATCTTAAAAACTCATCCAAAAAGCTCCTACATCCGATAAATGAATTCAATCAAGTTTCAAGATACAAAACCAATGTACATGAGTAGGTAGCACTGGTACACATCAACAATGCCCAAGCTGAGAAACAAATCAAGAACTCAATCCCTTTTATAAGACCTGAAAAAAACAAACAAACAAACAAACAAAAACTTAGAAATATATCTATCCAAGGAGGTGAAAGACCTCTACAAGAAAAACTGGAAAACATTGCTGAAAAAAATCATAGATGACACAAACAAATGGAAACACATCCTAGGCTCATGGATGAGTAGAATCAATATTGTGAAAATGACACACTGCCAAAAGTAATCTACAGATTCTATGTGATTCCTATCAAAGTGCCATCACTCTTTCTTCACAGAGCTAGAAAAAGCAATCCTAAAATTCATATAGAACCACAAAAGACCCTGCATAATCAAAGCAATGCTAAGCAAAAAGAACAAATCTGGAGGCATTACACCACCCAACTTCCAACTCTATTACAAGGCTACAGTTATCAAAATAGTATGAGACTAGTATTAAAACAGGCATGTAGACCAATGGAACAGAATGGAGAAAGCAGAAATAACACCAAATACATACAGTCAAGTAATCTTTGACAAAGCAAACAAAAACTTAAAGTGATGAAAGGACAACCTATTCAACAAATGATGCTGGGATAACTGGCAGGTCACATGGAGAAGAATAAAACTGATCCTTATCTCTCATCTTATACAAAAATCAACTCAAGATGGATCAAAGATTTAAAGCTAAGACTTGAAACCATGAAAATTCCAGAAGATAACATCAGTAAAACTCTCCTAGATGTTGGCTTAGGCAAAGAGTTTATTACCAATAACCCAAAAGCAAATGCAACAAAAACAAAAATAAATAGTAGAGACTTAATTAAACTAAAAAGCTTCTCACAGCAAAATAAGTAATCAGCAGCATAATCAGACAACCCACAGAATAGGACAAAATATTCACTATGGACAACAAAGGACTAATATCCAGACTCTTCAAGAAACTCAAATAAGTCAGCAAGAAAAAAACAAATAATCCTAACAAAAAGTGGGCTAATGACATGAATAGACAATTCTCCAAAGAAGATACAAAAATGGCCAACAAATACATGAAAAAATGCTAAACATCACTAATTATCAGGGAAATGCAAACTAAAACTACAATGAGATACCACCTCACTTCTGCAAGAATGGTCATAATTAAAAAGTTAAAAATAATAATAATAATAATAACATGTTGGTATGGATGTGGTGAAAGGGAACACTTTTACACTGCTGGTGGGACTATAAACTATTACAACCATTATGGAAAACAGCATGGAGATTCCTTAAAGAACTAAAAGTAGAACTATCATTTGACCCAGGAATCCCACTACAGGGTATCTACCTGGAGGAAAAGAAGTCACTTTATGAAAAAGACACTTGTACACACATGTTTAGAGCAGCAAAATTCACAATTGCAAAAATATGGAACCAGTCTAAATGCCCATCAATCAATGAGTGGATAAAGAAAATGTGGTATATATACACCATGGAATACTACTCAGGGATAAAAAAGAATGAAGTAATGGCATTTGCAGCAACCTACATGGAGTTGGAGGTTTGACAAAGTTGGAGTTTGTCACCATTCTAAGTGAAGTAACTCAGGAATGGAAAATGAAATATTGTATGTTCTCACTTATAAGTGGGAGGTAAGCTATGAGGACACAAAGGTCTAAGAATAATACAATGGACTTCAGGGATGCAGAAGGAAGGAGGAAGGGGGTCAAGGGATAAAAGACTACACACTGGATGCAATGTACACTGCTCAGGTGATGGGTGCACCAGAATCTCAGTAATTACCACTAAAGATCTTATATGTGTAATCAAAAACCAACTGTTCCCCAAAGACTATTTTAATAAACAAATTAATTAATTTAAAAATATTATCAAGCATCTATTTTGTGCTACAGTATTTTTATATGCTCTAGTAATATATGATCCCTGCTCTCCAGGATCTTTGACTCTAAAACAGTGTTTTCACTGAGGATAATGCCCCACACTTGCAGAAAATATTTAGCAAAGTCTGGTGACAGTCTCAATTGTCCCAGCTGGATACCACAACTGTCTACTGGTAAGTAGAAACCAGAGATGTTGCTAAATATCTTACAGGTTAGCAGCATAGGACAGCCCCACAACAAGGAATCATCTAGGGAGCTATCTCAACAGTGTCAAAGTTGAAAAAAGGCAGACTGTCCTTCATTTGGTCATTCAGTAAATACTTATTGTGCACTCTCTCGGTACCAGGGATTACTCTGAGAACTAGGGCTCCAGTAGTTAACTTCTTATGGAGAAGAAACAGAATAGGTAAAATAAATCTGTGACATAGTGTATTAGGTGATGGTAAGCGATATGAGAAAAATAAAGCAGACAGAGTATGGGAAGTGTGTCAGTGGGGAAGACTGCATTTAAGCAGGGTGATATATAAGGGTGATCACCGAAAAGAGATCATTTGAGTAGAGACCTAAAGGGGAAAAGAGCGAGCCACGAAGTTATCAAAGAATGTTCCAGGCAAAGTTTACAGCAAGTGCAAAGGCCCCAAGGAATGAAGTGTGCAGATTATGTAGTCCCTTAGAGATCCAAGCAATACTACCTGTACAAGGTCAAGAGCAGATGCCAAGAAAGAAAAAACTTCTGACCAGAAGGTCAAGAATGGCTCCACAGAACTGATGCTGACTTTGAAAAAGTTTTTATGAATTTAAAATCTCTGGAATGTAGAAATGAAAGAATCGTTAAAAAGGAAGGGCAATTCTAGAACTTAGGAGTGAGGAATATTGAATCCTAACCTTGTGGTCAATCATGGACACATTTTCCAAACAACTCAAGTACCTGAGTACTTCTTCCATACAGCTTTCAGCTTAGTAAAAGCATGATTCTGGAAACAGATCTATCTTCTAGTCCCAGTTTCACTCCTTACTTGCTGACTGATTTTGACAAATTGCTTAATCTCTGTAAGTATCACTTTTCTTATCTGTATAATCAGGTAAATAAGGGAACCTGCATCATACTGATAAAACTGGAATTAAATGAGATTGTGCATGTAAAGCACTTGGCATACTGCCCACACATAGTGAGTGCTGACAAAGGTGAGTAGTTTTGAAATACAGCAGCCCCCTTTTCTCTAGGTTAATTCATATAATGCAGTATTTTCTTCTCAAATATCAAAAACTTTTTGCAGTCTGCCTCCCACTAACTGGTGTACATATCAGTGCTAGAGTTTGAGAGCTTGTTGGGCATTGGAATCAACAGCAAGGAAAATGATGGGAGATTAAGACAAAAACTTATGAAGAAGAATAGAATCAAAGATGATGTTCACATTTGAAAATGCAAAATTCAAGAAATTAATTCAGGACTCCCCAGGACACCAAAGCAACATCACATTGTATCTTTGCAGTAAAAACTCTGAAGCAATTCAAAATGTGGCATTCAGCATTTTACAGAAGCACTGGGAAATGGGAGCCTGAAAGGGCTATCTGAAAAGCAGTTGAAGAGAAAGCCCTGGATAAGAAAGTCAGAAGGTTTCCTATTGCACTGCCATATCAGAGCAAAGGCTTATATTACCCCTGGAGGTCACAGTCTAGAGACTTTTAAAGAGAGAAATTCCAGCAAACTCTCCCAGGTAAACGCATTTTGCAACTTTATGTAACTGCATAAAATTACATGTTAAATCTTGAAAGAAATATGAATCCAAGCTGCAGTGATAGTAGCCAGGTAATTTAGGTGGACCAGAGTTCTCAGGAGAGCTTCTTTGTTTCTCACCTGCATCCTGAAACCTGAACAACTTCTCAGATTTGTAAAGTGTTTTGTGCTTTTGTTTAAAAAGCACTTCACAATAATCTTAAAAGGTAATTTGTAATAATATCTGCATTCTGGAGTTGGGAAAGCTGAAAGGAGAAAAGTTAGATGGCTAGCCCAGGAAAAAGTTAATTATAAGGCTGAGATTAAATTCCAAGCTCTGGGATTCTAGTCACATCCAGGATTCAGCAGGACATCAGGTGCCTGAGAAGCAATGCAGTTTCACCCTAGTGAGAAAACTGGCTTGAAGTTTTAAAGAAGTGAAGAGGGAAGGAGAGGAGAATAGAAAGAAGGAGGGTAGGAAAGAGCAAAGAAGACAAAGAATAAATAAATAAATGAAAAATCATCATATCTTACACCTTAGCTATCATATCCTGCAGCCAATACTGTCCCTGCCCTTAACCGACCCCTTCAAATACTTAACACATGTAGAGACTTGGTCTCACAAACAATGGGCTCCTGGATGTAGGGAGTCTTGTACAAATCTCAGATCTGTCATTTTCTAGCTGTGTGACAGTAGGCTCATCTAGAAACCTCTGTAAGCCTTATCTTCTTTTTGACAAAATGAAATGTTAAAACAGCACCTTCTTTATATAGTAGATGTAAGGAATAAGGTAACTGCAGGGCCAGTGTTTACGTCTAGCTTCTTCAAAGGTACTAATAATTGTTGACATCATTGGTTTATTAGACACACACGTGTGGGGAAAGCCATCTTGGGAAAAATACACTGATACGAGAAATTAAGGCAAATAAAACCCTAATTTACAGGGTTATCAGTCTGTCATATGTATTTTGTTGAAAATTTACTATTTTTAATTCCATGTTTGAAGAGCTCAAGCAAGGAAGTAAGCATTAGAATTATTAATTATAATTTTTAGGAAATAAAGAATTCAAAAGAGCTCTTTTTGTTGCAGAACTCAAAAATATATATTCGACCTTTCCTTTGGCTGCCTTCAAAGTCAAAACCCAGGGTCCTCTTAAGCGAGCATGTCTGATTAATGGCTGCTTTCATGCTGCACACAGCTGCTGGCACTGGAGCCGTCACCACTGCCCGGTGATATGCCTTTCTAGATGTTTAGCTATATCTCATCTACAACATGGGCTGCCCTTGTTCTTGTGCTAATGCTACTTTTGAAAGGTTTAAGCTCAAATCCCTCAAAATGTATTTCTAATTAATAGGCAGCTTGGTGGAAGTAAAAGAGCATAGTCCATGGAAACAGACAAATCTGCATTTAATCACCACCTGCGTGATCTTCAGCAGGTTACCTCCTCTGTGTCTCAGCTTCCTCACTTGTGAAATGAATACCTCTTCTTCAAGTTGGGATGAAGTTTAAATGACAGGGGAAATATGAAAGTAAGTGTCTTATACCTCAGAGATTTTTACCTTGCCACTGTTTACCAGTACCCAGTTCTATAGCCTTGTCCAACCAGGTACAGTTCCTCAATCAGGCTGAGTTTGCTTTTTTATCCATCTGTTTAGTCCACAAGATACTGGATATGAAGGGGTTAAGCAAGATGCCTTGTCTATATCCTGAGGGTGCTATAAAGAAGTTTTCATGATGTTCATCTTTCTGCCCAACTGGGGAGCTATTCCCAACTCAGACTCTCAGCTGGAAGGGAATCTATTCATGTCAAGACCTTTAAATGTTTCTCTCATATCCACAGTATGCAGAGAATGCTGAATCTGATTACTATACTAAGATTAAAACAAAGAAAGGACAGGCACAGAGTACTCAGGTAAGAGGGACAAAAAGAAGTGGCATCTCACAGCTACATCCAGCATTTGCAGAGTGCACAGGAGAGAAGCAAAGCTTCCCAGAGAAATCATTTAATAACATTTGGGCCTTGAGGACTATATTCTTTCCTTTTGTAAGAGTAATGAGAATTAAGGACAAGGAAGCTCAGGCAAGAAAACCAGTTTCAATAGAAGCTAGCTGATGAGGGATAAGAACATCACTGAACAGGATCCAAAATTGATCAAACCTGTCATTAGAGCCATGCCAATTACAGACCACCTTTGATTGTTTTGTGTATATTTTTCGTGAGAAGAGATGTCGAATTAACATCAGACCACACTGCAGGCCTTTGCAATCTGTATTCTTTAATATTGCACTTAAAATTTATAGAGTTTTTCCTAACAAAGCATGGACCTATAAATTCTCATCAAACATTCTGAACACTTCCATGACTTTCTCAGTTAAAAAAAAATTTCTAAGTATTGTTCATCCATCCATTCAAAAACTATCAATCAAAATCCTACTATGTACCAAGTACTCTCCTAAACACTTAACATTAACAATGATCAGAGAAAATATTGTCCCTGGTCATATGCAATGTATCCTCTAGAGGAGAAAAAATCTAAACTAAATAAATATACAATAATCTAAATTACAGTAATATGGAAAAAACTATACCAGAGTAAAGGAGATGAGAAATATTGGTAGAGGGGTTACTATTTATTTAGGATGGTCAAAGAAGGCCTAATAAATTGACATTTGGGCAGAAACATAAAAGAAGACTGAGAACAGGCCAGGCAGATACTGTGGTGATGAGCACTCTAGACAGAGAGAATAGCTTAGCACAAAGGCTTGATGTGAGATCATACTGAATATGTTTAGGAGTTACAAAAAGGTCAAGTGAGTCAGAGGCTGAGTTGTAGGAGATGGTAACAGAAAATTCATAAAGTGTGAGTTTTCCTAGGGTCATTAAGATGTTTAAAAACTTTATTTTACTGTTCTGAATACAATTAAGAAACATGGAAGATTTTGTGCTGTGGAGTGACATTCTGTTACTTAGGTTTCAATAGGAGCTCTCTCTGACTACTCTATCAAGAAAAACGAAACTTGGGGTGGGACAAGGAATGGTGAAAACAGATAAACTAGTTTAAAGCTATTATAATAATTCAGGGGAGAAATTTATGGTCCCCTCAACTAGTGTGATGAAAGTGGGGATGTGAGAGAAGTCAACAGTCTATGTTCTATAGAGATTCACGGACCAGGTAGAGCACATAGTAGAGATCAGATCTTTGTCCAGAGTAGACAAAACTGGGTGAGCTGCATGTCTCTTTCCTTCCTCCTATAGAATTAGAAATTAAAGGAGATTCTTTTTTTTTTCCACTGGAAATAATATGGACTGCATTTAAACTTAGTTTTTTCTGCCTGGAATTCTTTTTCCCATTAGTAAGCTGGGTAACGCAAACTTGACCTCCAAATCTCAGCTGAAATGTCCCCTGAACTGTGAGGCCTTGTAACTCTGAGGACCATCTCCAGTCCCAGACCTCCAGTCTAGCTTAAAGACCTGTATTAGCTTCCCAGAGCTGCTATATTCAAATTACCAGACTTGGTGATGTAAAACAACAACAAAAAATATTCACTCACTTTGAAATCAAGGTGTTGGCTGGATAGGAATGTATTAGAGGATCTGAAGGAAAATCTGTTCCATGTGCTCCATCCTAGCTTCTAGTGGCTGCTGGCGGTTACTGGCTTTCTTTGGCTTGTAGCATTATAACTCCAGACTCTGCGTTCATCTTCACGTAGCTTTCCTCTAGATGCTCTTGTCGAATTGCCCTCTCATTTTCCTTATTACTGGTATCATTTATACCAATCCATTTAAACCAGTAATTGGATTTAAGACTCATGCTAAATCCAAGATGATATCATGTTAAGATCTTTAACTTAACTATACCTGTAAAGTTTCTATTTCCAAATAAGGCCACATTGATAAGTAATGATAAATACAGGATGATACCATCCTAAGATCTTTAACTTAACTACACGTGTAAAGTTCCTATTTCCAAATAAGTTCACATTAATAAATAATGAGTGTTAGGACTTGGGCATGCTTTTAGGTCCACTATTCAACCTAGTGCAGAGTCCATCCTGTATTCCTCCAGGGAATCCTTGTTGCACTCATATAACATTTATCACACTGTCCTATAATTGTCTTCCCTCTGATCTGTTTAGCCTAATAGAGTCTTGAGCTTCTGAAGCAAATAGATCATGTCTTTCATCTATCTCTCTCCAGTTCCAAGCACAATTCCTGCACATAATGCATAATCAATCATTCCTTAGTGAATAAATTAATTACAAATTACAGAGTAAACTTACAAAAGCAGCAGAGTTAGCTGAGTCTCACCTGGCAGTCTGAACCTGCCAGAAGTGTCATTCAAATGTATTAATCTAATATTGGCCTCTTACAAATGCTTTGGCTTCTATTTTATTCTTCAACAGAATGGAATATACAGGATGAATGAAATTATAAACATATGCATTGGGCAATTAAGGTTTCCTTTTGGATTCTTAACCATATGGACAATGATATTTGTTAAATATTAGTGATTACAAAATAATTTTTAAACAGACTTAAAGAGAGCCAAATCAAAAACAAACTGCCATTCACAATTGCTACAAAGGGAATGAAATACCTAGGAATAAAACTAACAAAGGATATAAAGGACCTCTTCAAGGAGAACTACAAATCACTGCTCAAGGAAATAAGAGAAGATACAAGCAGATGGAAAAGCATTCCATGCTCATGGTTAGGAAGAATCAATATTGTGAAAAAACCACCTTAAACTTCATATGGAACCAAAAGAGAGCCTTTATAGCCAAGTCAATTCTGAGCAAAAAGAACAAAGCAGGAGGCATCATGCTATCTGACATCAAACTATACTACAAGGCTACAGTAATCAAAACAGCATGATACTGGCACCAAAACAGAGATATAGACCAATGGAACAGAACAGAGGCCTCGGAGGCAACACCACACATATACAACCATCTGACCTTTGGCAAACCCAACAAAAACAAGCAAAGGGGAAAGAATTCCCTGTTTAAAAATGGTGTTGGGAAAACTGGCTAGCAATGTGCAGAAAGCAGAAACTGGACCCCTTCCTGACACCTTAGACTAAAATTAACTCCAGATGGATTAAAGGCTTAAACATAAGACCCAACATTATAAAAACCCTAGAGGAAAACCTAGGCAAAATCATTCAGGACATGGGCATAGGCAAGGACTTCATGACTAAAACACCAAAAGCAATGGCAACAAAAGCCAAAATAGACAAACGGGATCTAATTAAACTCCAGAGCTTCTGTACAGCAAAATGAGCAATCATTAGAGTGAACTGGCAACCAACAGAATGGGAAAAATTTTTTGCAATCTACCCAACTGACAAAGGGCTAATATCCACAGTCTACAAAGAACTAAAACAGATTTACAAGGAACAAACAAACAAACCCATTCAAAAGTGTGCTAAGGACATGAACAGACACTTTCAAAGGAAGATATATATGAGGCCAACAAACTTATGAAAAAATGCTCATCATCGCTCATCATCACTGGTCATTAGAGAAATGCAAATCAAAATCACATTGAGATAACATCTCACACCAGTTAGAATGGCAATCATTAAAAAAAACAGAAGACAACAGATGCTGGAGAGGATGTGGAGAAATAGGAACACTTTTACAGTGTTGGGAGGAGTGTAAATTAGTTCAACCACTGTGGAAGACAGTGTGGGGATTCCTCAAGGACCTAGAAATAGAAATTCCATTTGACCCAGCAATTCCATTACTGGGTATATAACCAAAGGATTACAAATTGTTCTATTATAAAGACACATGCACACGTATGTTCACTGTGGCACCGTTTGCAATAGCAAAGACCTGGAACCAATCCAAATGTCCATCAATGATAGACTGCACGAGGAAAATGTGGCACATATACACCAAGGAATACTATGCAGCCATAAAAAACGATGAGTTCATGTCCTTTGTAGGGACATGAATGAATCTGGAAACCATCATTCTCAGCAAACTGACACAAGAACAGAAAATCAAACACTGCATACTCTTACTCGTAGGTGGGTGTTGAACAATAAGAACACATGGACACAGGGAGGGGAGCATCACACACTGGGGTCTGTTGGAGGGGACTAGGGGAGGAACAGCAGAGGGTAAGGAGTTGGGGAGGGATAACATGGGGAAAAATGCCAGATATAATTGACAGAGGGATGGAGGCAGCAAACCACATTGCCATGTATGTACCAATGCAACAATCCTGCATGTTCTGCACATGTATCCCAGAACCTAAAGTGCAACAAAATATATATTAAATAAATAAATAAATAACAAAAGAATTTTTTAAAAGATCCTGCTCAGTCTCAGTAGTTAAATCATTTCTCTCTTCTTTTCTTAGGCATTAATAATGTTATCAGTTTCCATTTGGCGAGTCTCCAAATTGGGATCAGGAACTTCCAACATCCAGAATAATACCATAACTAGTAGTTATAGCCAATAATTATTGGCATTAAGAAAGACTATTAAAGCAGTGAGAATGAGAGAAAATATCTAGATAATCAAATACAGGGAATCAAAATATCATCCAAAAGGTGTTTTGATTCAATCTCAAATCAGAAAAAAACGGACTTGATGATCACCAGATATAAACATTTGAAACTTGTAAAGTAGTTGACAGGAAAGAAAGGGAAGGAAGAGAGATAAAAATTGACCCACAGCAACAGAAACAATGTCAAAGATTAGAAGCAGGGAGGTGAGAGCTTAAGACATTTCTGAACATGAAGATGAGAACAGAAGAGCAAATGGAAAAAGATACAGGTGAATACAGTCTTTCAGACTACGAGTTTCCTGAGCTCATAGTAGCAGCCTCCCTAGCATGACTGCTGAGATATCCTATCATCTATCCGATTTTTAAAACTTGTTGGCTATGTTGGGACAGCAAGTAAAAGGTCTAAGTCTTACTTTTTTTTTTTTTTTTTGAGATGGAGTTGTGCTCTTGTTGCCCAGGCTGGAGTGCAACGTGTAATCTCAGCTCACTGCAACCTCCACCTCCCAGGTTCAAGTGATTCTCCTGCCTCAGCCTCCTGAGTAGCTGGGATTACAGGTATGTGCCACCACACCTGGCTAACTTTCGTATTCTTAGTAGAGATGGAGTTTCACCATGTTGGCCAGGTTGGTCTCAAACTCCTGACCTCAGGCGATCTGCCTGCCTCGGCCTCCCAAAGTGCTGGGATTACAGGTGTGAGTCACGGTGCCCAGCCAAGTCTTACCTAAGAGCTGCATAGTTAATTGAAATGATTACAATCTAGTAGATTGTGAAACATTTAATAAAAGGACAAACCAATTTATGTTCATTCTATTGGCTTCACAGGGCATTACTGTAATAAAATACAGCCATAGTGAGGACACATGGACAAATCTAGGATCTCCGACTGATGCTTACTACAGTAGGTCACCAAGCTAAATTATAATGCAGCAATGTACTGCAACCTACACTGTAGCATTTACATAAGCAGCAAAGACATAAAGGTCTCTCTATCAACAAAGACAATATAGCATACACATTCCCGAACTCAAATGATCAAAATCAGTCTCCTCCTTTTATTTACTGTTTAAAAAAAGGACATTATTTTACTAAGAAAGCAAAATAAGATCTGTATTTTGTTTTTCAAAATAAAGGTCTTTCAGAGTGACATAAAGCATTGTAGATTTAAAATTAAAACCAATAACTATAACACCATGAAATTTCAAAACGATTTTCTGGGGTTTTCAGGAAAGTGTTTTTTGAATGCCGTACATTCACTGAGCAGTTTTTCGTGCTGATAAAACTAAGGTTGATGCTCCCAATACTTGCCAAATATACTCAGACAGGTGTTTGTGAATTACATTTCTCTGCAACTATATAGAGCACGCATAAGCTAACTATTGGTCATACATGTTAATGCTTTTCCAGCTTCCACACTGGTGAGTGGTACATTTCATCTCCTAAAGTTGTCTAAGGCATCACACATATATACCAGCTGCCTTAAAAGCAAGAATTTTTTTTTCTCTTGTTATTTTCTCTTTCCCTTCACCAAAGAGTTGTGGCTCTTAATAAAGGATCATCCTCTATTGCTCTACCCATGCATATGTTCATCAAATGCCCTTTTGTCCTTTCCTCTGCATCTTATTAGTACAGGTTCAGACACATAATGATTTCCAGTTATTTCACTCCTCTGCATAAAGACCTGTGAAGCCTCTTTGCAATTACTACTCAAAGAAGCCTTGCTTCACATGATATATAAAGCCATTCATAAACTGACCACAGCTCAACTTTCCTAAAGTTTATCTCAATGTTTCTCAATATATCTTACCTAATTTTTTGATAAACAAAATTCTCTGCCAGAACGTTTCCTAGTATTTCACATGACTCTTCACTCTGTAATTCCTTCCCCATTTATCAGTTCAGCCTTCAAGATTTAGTACTCCTATGGGGATTTTTCCAGGACCAGATAAAATAAGTCCTTTCTTGCTCCATGCTACCGCAACCTTTTGCTGGTATCATAGCCATTTAAAAATGCATTTAGTATGTGTTACATGCCGGGTAATGTATTAAGCATTTTAACGCTGTTTTTTCTTATCTTTTCTTTTAATTCTACCCCAAAATCCTACAAGGTTGGTGCTATTTTTATCCAAACATTATAAATCAGGAAATAGATGCTTAAATACCTTATCAAATTTATATAGGTCATGAATGGTAAAGCACCTGACACATTTTATTGAAATTATTGGTTTACATGTACTTTATTTTTTTTCCAGCTTACAGAAAGAGCAAGAGCCCTAAAATCCTCATTTCTGTATCTCCCTTACAGCTCAGCACAGGGTCCAGTACACATAAGAAAATGAACAGCATGTGTTTGATCACTAACTAAAAGGATGACAAATTCAAAGAACATTCTTTGTTCTAATATGTTCTACCATATTTTTGCATTTCATCCTCTATGCAAAGTCTTCACTCTACCAAGGAAATAGAACTAAGTTTTAGGAAATAGCCTGAGCATGCCTCTACCTCCTAATGTTATCTTAATGATTCTATATAAGAAGCCATATCTTATATTAAATGGAAAAAAATTATTCTGGAAAACATTGCAAACCAAGTTGCACAACAATTATTCACTCTGCCTTGGGGTTTGTAGCCACATCAGGTCACAATACTCCCTGTCCAGCCATATCCTTGTTAGCTCAACCTTTTCAGGTCCAAAGCTTTATCCTTCATTCTCTTTGCAGCTCCTAAGATTGGCAACCTTCTTTTTTTTTCTGGACACAATTTAGTCCATTGATTCCACATACTACCAATGACAATATAAAACACTTGGTGGTTACTTTCCACTAGCTCCCGAGACTTTGCCTGGAAAAACATGCACTTGACTCAGCTCCAAACTTTCAAAAAAGGTGATCGAATGGTTAGAAATTCTTACTAATAACAATGTCTCAATGTTTAATATTATGTCCATAACTTGTTAAAAGATGAAAATCTTAAGAAAAATGACACCTCTGGTAAACACCCTATTATGATTTTATTCTTCAAACAAGCCAAGCTCTTTTCCACCTTAGGGCCTTAACACTGTTATTCCCTTTGCCTAGAACAGTCATCTTGAAGTTGTTCACATAGCTCACAGCATCACTTCATTCTCTTGTCCTGTCAAATGTCATCTCCTCAGAAATGTTTTCCATGGCCTAGGATTTCTTAAATAGCACCACTGCCACTCCCTGTGCCTTTACCCTGCTTGGTCTTCCTCCCCACACTTGTCTCTCCATGATGTCCAAGTGTCAGCAATGGCAGCAGCAGCCGGAGCAGCATTGTTAATGTTTTATAGAGCACATAACTTTTGCCAAACATTATGCTAAGCACTTTATATGGATCAGGCATAAAATCTCCAAAACTAGCTTAAAAGTTGGTTATTCTTATTGTATGCCATTTTGTAATAAGAGATTATAGAGGTTCAGTAAGTTACCCCAAGATCATCTACATAGTAGATGGCTTTTGTGTAGAGTTAAAAGGTGAAGTAGGAGTTTTACAAGTAAATGAGAGAGCAAGGCATTTTAGCACAGTGAACATGCCACAGGCATTATAGTCTATGGTGTGAATATTTTGTGATTTTTTCCTGTTAAGCATCTATGCTTCATTAACATAACACATTATATGTCACATATATTATATATTTAATTTGATATAAGTTGATATATCATATAAATAATATATATGATATTTGATCAAATATGTATTATTTATATTATATATATCAAATATATATTGTTATGTATATCATATCACACATTATTATATCAAATATATATTATTTATTATATGTTGTATATGATAAATTATATATAATTTATTTAATATATATTAAATTTAATATATATTAAATTATATCTCTGTAATTTATTTCAGGAATCCCTCTTACCCCTTTTCTCCATTTATATGGCTTGGGTACAGTTGGCTGCATGTCCCAGTTCCAAGAATGGAAGTATATAACTCAACCAATTCAAAAAGAATTTTTTCTTGATGCTGCTGTGGGTTGGGAGTGGTGGGAAGAGCTCTTGATTCTGTGGAATTGACTAGCTAATATTCTGGAACTACCAGTGGCCATCTTTTCCTCTACTTGTCAGAACCTGCCTGAGAACAAAATCTAATGCAGAAAAATTCAGACAGAAGGAAAGAGGAGAGAGAGAGAGATGTTTCCTCATACTAATTTGGAAGTCTTGAGTTCAGCTATGCTTGTATTATCCCTGAATATTTAGTCTCAGGAACCAAAAAAATCCCAGATATTCTTAAGCCAGTTTGAGCTAGGCTTGCAACAGTTTTCAGAGAAACGCATTTTACTAACATGGCACAAAAGCAGGCTATCATGTATTTGGGAACTTCAACTAATAGTATTTATGGAATCTAAAGTGCTAAGAAACAGTTATAGGACCCGAGATTGGAGGCAGAAGCACACTGTGAATGAAGGTAGGCAAAAGCTGATGTGAAGGTGTCAGCTGTTTCTGTTGCTGGTGGTGCAGATCTCATACAGAAGGCTTTAAGTGGTATGAAAAATTCAAAGCATACAACAGCCATATTGAAGAAACTGCTCTGGAACGTGAAAAAATCATTTGGGAAAAGATATCTTCTACTTTTGGGAAGATAATTTATTTTACAGCAATTAGCAAAGTCATGCTACTGCAGAGGTTATGTAGCATTACTATTGCATGTGATAGTAGACAAGGCACAGTCCAATAGCGTGAAACGTAATGGCTTGGGATGAAACTAGGACCTGTGTTCAGAAGATCTGTTTTCATGTCCCCGCATCTTCCCCTGAGCATACAGCCACTAAGTGACTGTGGAAAAGTCACTTAACACTCATGAAATGGAGAGAATGGCCCCTGCTCTGTCAACTTCACAGCTTTGGAGAGGTCTAAATGAGATATGGATGTGTAAAGCTTTGAGAAAATAGTCATTAACGTTAATGTTGTCAGGAGGTGGGGATAGGGTACACTTTAACCCTCATTTTCTGTGTGACATTGAGCAATTCATTAAACTCTCGAGATTTCACTTTTATTTCCTTTTAAAAAGGAATTGGACTCAATGGTGCTGAGTGTTCCTTCAAACTATAACATTATTTTAGTCATTCCCTAAATCTTCCTTTGCAGAAGAAGCAAATACCCCAAATTAACAAAGTGACTAAGTGGAATTTTTCCAGAAGGCTAAGCCAAGCTACTTCTGGGCTAAATCACAGGTAAGTCCCACAGTCAGCAGCACCTACAGCTACAACATGAATCACAGAAGCAGAAATGCCAGTGTTAACTCTGTGCCACAAGTGGGTTAAATTTGCATAAATTATTCAGTTTAATAAAACAGTTTATTGTGCATTCTTTGGGAAAGACTTCAATAAAAATTATTAAAATTAAAGTTCTGGCACTTAAAGGATTAAATTACAAGGAAGATTCACTTAGTGTTGACACAGTTTTCCCTGGAGAAGCAGAATAATTAAGGTGATCATAAAATAACAACTATCATTGCAGAGCATTTTCACAGCCAAAGATTGCTTTGAAGTTCACAGAAACACTATGATAAGGCAGGCAGGCATAATCCCCATTGTAAAGATAGAAAAAACGAAGCTTTGGCTATCACTTGATTCACAGCCAAAATACGGTTAACTGGTAAAGTAGCTGGAATTTGAAGGCTGAGTCTTTTGACTTCCAATTCTCTTTCTGTTAGGTTATATTTCCTCTTTATACCATCTATCCCAGAGTTACAATTAAATACCACTTCTATTCCTTTTATGTTATGTACACAGAGGATACTGCTGAGGTTTTAAACAGAGAAAAAATTCTTATGAGAGGCCTAGAACAGCTGAATGTTATTCAGCTGAGTTCAAATGGGTTTGCTGTCCAGGTTTATACAACCAAATACACATCAAACAATACTATAGCTTCTACACCAAATTTCAAGCCCAGTGCCCACATGTATGATTGATAGAGAATTCAATTAGTACTGCTCTCGGCTGCCTGATTTTTTAGTGACACCAAGTTATCTCAGCATGTTATGGCTGTGCTGAAATCTCTCCACCAGCTCCTGCTACAATTGAGTATTGATTGAAAAATTCTATTACTGTACTTAGTTACACAGCTTTCAATAAACAGGTCACAGACAGCACTGGCTGGTTTCAAGGAGAGCTGTAAGACTTCAGGGCAATAGAATACCTGAGAAAATTGGAAGCCTTAGATGCTCAGGCAGAATGCACAGATCTCTGTGTTAGAACGTGACCTGGTAATGTAGTATGTACCTATTTGCTTCTGTTCTTCAAATGAGGCATATCTTCTGGATACAAAATTAAAAATGTTCAACAGCAACCTGATTATACTTCAAATAAAAGCAAGAATAAAAACAAGAATCAGCACCTGGCACATGATGATTTGGAGGGGACAGTACACTCCCAGTTCAATTAACATTGATTGAGCCACTCCTTTAACTCAGGCACTGAGAGAGGTACTACAGAAACTAAGAAAGACGATTCCCATCCTCAAGAGCCTCAGATCAGGGGTTGTCAACCTACAACTCACTGGACAAATCCAGCCTGCCATCTATTTTTTTGTAAATAAACTTTTATTGGAACCACAGCCAAGCTCAATAATTTACATACTGTCTTTGGCTGTTTTTGTGTTACAATGGCAGAACTGGGTAATTTTGATGAAGACCATATGGCGCACAAAGCTAAAATATCTAATACCTGGTTCTTTACAGAAGAAGCTTGCCCACCCATGACCTAGACTGTTGTGGAGGCAACAAGCACTAATGGATAATTTGAAGGCAATGTCCTAAATTCCTGATAATCAGAACATGTGGTAAATTAAAAATTTAAGGCAGGGTAACTAAGCTTTCCTAAGGCTGCCAAGAGGAAGTCATGCATGAGCTATGTCTAAGAGATTGAGCAAAGTAGGCTAGGTGAAGAAAGAAAAGGAAGAGAGAGAGGCTGCACAGGCAGATGATCCTGCACAAGCAAAAGTGCAGACTTGTTGAACAATAAGATCACGAATCACATGTCTGTGAAAATGCATCTTGTGTAGAAGTAGCTTAACTACATGAGCCTTAAGAAGAAGATAAGGGTTTGGACATGAAGAGTGTTATATATCATGCCTGGGAGTCTGGACTTATTTGTACGGAGTGGCAATTACAGTAAACAAAGGAATAACATAGTGAAAAATATATTTTGAATAGATCTTTCTCAGTGAAACGAGGAGTATCTACTGCAAGAGACAAAACCAAAAGCAGTTAGACTTAGGAGGCAATTGAATAGTCCAAGCGACAGATCATGGGTGCCTAGGCTGTGGTTGTGGTGAACTTTCCATTCAACAATATTAAAAGAAGAACAACAAAAAGGAAGATGTGCCTCCTGGAGGAATTTCCTTATAAATGATGCTAACCAAAAACACAACCAACATTTATCCATCTGATATAAGTAGAGTAATGGAAAATAATTGTAAGGAATGTTCAGTGGATACTGAATGTAATTTAAAAAAAATAATAAGAGAAAGGTAACCAATAGTTGGGTATCTGTTTGGTGCCAGACACAGTGCTAAGTTCTTCACATGCATGCTTTTCTTTCTTTCTTCTTGCCTTCCTTTCCTTCCTTTCTTCTTTCCTTCTATCCTTTCCTTCTTTCCTTGATTTTTTCTTTCTTTCTTCCTTTCTCTTTCTTCTCTTTCTTTTTTTATTTCCTTCTTTCTTGTCTTGTCTTGTCTTTTCTAAGACATTCTCTCTATATCATCCAGGCTGGAGTGCAGCAGCATGATCATGGCTCACTGCAGGCTTGACCACGTGGGCTCAAGCGATTCTCCCTCCTTAGTCTCCCAGGTAGCTGGAACTACAGGCACATGCTACCATGCCTGGCTAATTTGTTTATAATTCGTAGAAATGTGGTCTTGCTATGTTGCCCAGGCTGGTCTCGAACTCCTGGCCTCAAGTGGCCCCCTCACCAAGCCTCCCAAAGTGCTGGAATTACAGGCACGAGCCACCATGCCCAGCTGTATTTAATTCTTTCTACTGCCATAAACAAATAAATAAGTAAATGCTATTGTACCATATTAAAGTGAAAAAAGTGTTATCATTTGAGATTACCTAAAGTGCTTAGCAGGGAGCCTGGGACATGACAGGTACTCAAAAAAATTTTGGTGTCTTTCCCTACAGAAATGTTTAAAAAAATTATCCTTCCTGGATCCAACCAGGAATGAGAGCTTTCTCATTCAACAGATATTTTTAATATACTTTCTCCCTTTTTGTAGGCTTTTTGTAAGCACTTCACATACAATGAAGACAATGGTAACACAGGGGTTACAGTCCGTGGCACTGCTATAAACAACTCATTTAGGGTAATGAAGCTATATTTTGGAAGCAAAAATTGTTTAGAGAGTTTGAGTCAATCCATATATTAATAATTTATATACATAAACAAGTTTATGTGAACCACTAAATGAAAATATTTAGAAAATGTGAACAAGAAAAATGAAATCTCAATTGACTTATTCTCTAAAAATAATGTATTATTACATATAAATGTTGCTTTAAAGGAACTCTAAAGGCTCGAAGGCTCTAAATTTCAAGTAAAGTTTGTGTGCTCTTTGAAACCAGTAGAAATTATACACAAGTTATGGGAGGGGGTTTTAAGACTTGGTTCCACATTTAGCATGCTGTGATGTGCGAATAAGCAGTTAATAAACGCCTTTTGATAGATGTAACGGCTTGGTCTGGGGAATAGTTTCAGCTACTGGCCATGTGCTCTTAGCTAGAGAAATTATCCTTCTTTACCCTCCAGTATCAATTCACTCCTGATTAATATAATTCATCACAAATACTCCAGACTCCTACAGTCATAAACACTAATTACTTTGTTTGAATTACCAACATGGGGCTTTGTTTACAAATGCCTGACTTTCCTTTTTGGAATAAGATTCCCGTTTGCCTCACACACTCATCTGTAAGAATTCAAAAATATGTACAGAATAAGCCAAACGTGAACTCTTGCTTTTTGGTGGTATAAGGAAAACACAGAAATAGAATAGAATTCCTCACGGTCAACAGTTTGTTTAGCAGTTCTGGAAGTTTATGGTGTGACTCTTTCTGAACTCTATCATAATGTAGATGCCAAACCTGCAACAAGCCTTTACTGATTTCTAGTGGTCTTACAAATTATATTAGTCTTGCTGAAAATTGTAATTTTTTTCAAGAAAAGTACATATCATATTTCTTTTTATCAGTCAGTACCCAACCCAGGTCAAACATATTTTGAAAATAGGAATAAAAGCTATATTAGCTTATATTTCTGGAACAACAGAGCTGAGAACAATTTTGAATGCTTACTCATTATAGAGGGGCAGAGAGGGAGTTGTCACAATCCAATGACAGCAAGAATAAGAGAATATGAGAAGGATGGTAGAGAAATAGGTGTGTTGATTTACTAGTGCTACCATAACAAAGTACCACAAACTTGGTGCTAAACAGCATCGATTTACTGTCTCACAGTTCTAGAGGCTAGAAGTCTAAGGTCAAGGTGTCAATGAGGTTGGTTTCTTCTGAGGGCTGTGAAGGAGAGCCATTCTCATACCTCTCTCCCATCTTCACAATCTTTGGCATTCCTTAGCTTGTAGAAATGTTACCCCAATATTTGCCTTCATCTTCACATCTAGTGTTCTCTCTCTCTCTCTCTCTCTCTCTCTCTCTCTCTCTCTCATTCTGTGTGTGAGAGTGTGTGTGTGTGTCCCATTATAAAGGGTTAGGTTTCCACCCTACCCTACTCCACTATGCCCTCATCTTAACTAATTAATTCTGCAATGACCTTAATTCCAAGTAAAGCCCCATTCTGAGACACTGGGGGTTATTAATTCAACACATGAATTTAATTCAACTCATAAAAGTAGGCAAAGCAAAAATGATAACATTGTGCATGATAAGCTGGCCAAAGCTTACCAAAAAAATAGCAATGGTTTCTTGGCTAAATAGGATAACACAGGAAAACCACTGTAGAACCTCTGTATCTCTGAACAGTCTCCAAAATGGGGAGAAGAGAGAAAAATTCATGGTCGGCCTCCTTAGGACTCCTCTATTCTCTTAGTCAAAGTTTGCCTAATGGAGCATTCACTGCCCTCCAACTCCAGTTGATGTTAGCCAGCCCTGGTAGGGCTTTTGGGGAAGCTGGAGCCTCCATGGGTCTGGTCAGGTTGGACTTGGACATGGAAATTGCTGCAGCTTCTACGAGAGCCAGAATGATGAAGGTGGCCCTAAAGTCCTGCACTTGAGCCCCAAAAGGTGGTAGAATTCGTAAATTCTTATTGGTAGCTACAATCTTATGATTGTGGGAATGGCAAAAGCCATTGTTCAACAGTTCCAGCCAGGAAACAAAGCAAGTCACCAAGGACTAGAAGGCCCAGATTTCCTGAAGAGGTACTTCAACTAGGTCTGGTAAACATGTATTTTAAAAACCAAAGATTATATTTATCAGTATTGGCACCGATTTGATGAAAATAAATGTGCCAGTTTGGACAGTTAGCTATAGTGAGGGTATATGTTTCCTTGGGCTACCATAACTAACTTAATAGCTTAAATATCAGAAATTCATTGTCTCACAGTTCTATAGGCTGAAGTCTGAAATCAAGTTGTTGTCAGCGATGTGTTCCCTTTGAAGGCGCTAAGGGAGAATGTTTCTTGGCCTCTTTCTAGCTTCTAGTGGCGGTAAGCCATCACTATCCTATGGCTTTTAGTTGTGTAACTCCAATTTCTGCCTTTACTTTCACGTGGTTGTCTTGCTGTGTGTACCTGCCTTCACAGGGAGAATTCCTCTTCTTATAATGGATTAGGGTCATCTTCATGATTCCATCTGAACTTAATTACATCTGCAATTACATCCCTCTTCCACATAAGGTCACATTCTTAGGTACCAAGTGTTAGGACTTTGACAATATTTTTGAGGGGACACAATTTAGCCCAGAACAGTGTGGATTTGAAGAATAGGGCTTCAGAACTGGATTTAGCATTGATTAATTATTTGATCTATGGTATCTATTTAAATCTATTTAGACTGGAGATGTCATCTTTTTAAAATGAGATTAGTGGCTCTTAATTGTTTATAGGTGGACCCTCCTCCATAAAAATGCATAGAACCAAATGCACACAAATGTTTCAGGGACTTCACAGGCCTCCTAAAGCCCATCCCTGGATCACTGAAACCAATCTCTGCTCCAGTTGATGAAAGCCTCTTGAAATTTTGTCAAGTTACAGTTTTGTCATTTACTTCCATGTTTTATAAACATTTTGCTCAAGTTTTATGAGACTTTCCAAATCCTGCTACAGGGATAGCTCTCTTCAGAAATTGAACAAAAAAAGGAAATGTTTGTTTCCTCCCTGCAAGACATCCATGCCAGTAGTTTCAATGGATGAATGATGTTGGCTATTTTATGAGAATTCAGAGTGCCTCTGTTCCTTAAGTCTGGGGTAAAGCTTCATGAAACAAGAGTAGTCATCATCTGTGCCCACCCTGGAAACTCTAGGGTAAATAACCTTTTCAAGAACTTTTATAGATCTAGGCCTTCCCTAGACCAGATAATCTCACACATTTTAGGCTCTCCAGAGAATCTCATGTCCATCCAGCAGAGCCTGAGAACCTCTGACAAGATGCACATACCCATTTAAAGTGTATGTGACAGGTAACCACACGGATTTTCTCCAAGTTTCTCCATTTGTGATTGTCCTTTTTAAAGCAGAAAGATTACACTTCCTTTACCTCTTTAACATGTGCTCAAAGTTCTCTGATTAGCATTTAACAAACATTGTTGAGTGTAGAACAGTATTGAATCAATTCCCACAGCGCAACACCTGTTGAAATTGCATGACACCGGCATTTTATTATTACACTGCGTTGTCATTATGTCTGCACATCACCTCTCTCTCACAGGACAGTAAGCAACTTGAAGTTAGGAATAATGTTTGACTCTTATATATTGCTCAACTTATAAACCACCTGTCACAGAATAACAGGACCAGGGCAAGCGTAGGGCAAGAAAAGCACCCAGGGCACACAATCTAGGAGGCATCTACTCTTAGGGTCATGCAAGTATTCTACAGGATAGATGTATAATTTATAAAATATTGGCTAAATGAAAAAGAAATACAAAAAAGATTTAAAAAGACCAGCACTGAAAGAACTTATGAGAAGAATGAAAGTGGGAAGGGAAAAAGCAGGTTGTTAGCAGGAAGGAGGGTAGAAATAATTAGTGGGTCAGAGACATCATTCACTAAATAACCATTTATTCATTTTGTTTTGTTTTGTTTTTGAGATGGAGTTTCACTCTTGTCACCCAGGCTGGAGTGCAATGGTGTGATCCCAGCTCACTGCAACCTCTGTGTCCCGGGTTCAAGCGATTTTCCTATCTCAGCCTCCTGAGTAGCTGGGATCACAGACATGCACCACCACACTCCGCTAACTTTGTATTTTTAGCAGAGATGGGGTTTCACCATATTGCCCTGTCTGGTCTTAAACTCCTGATCCCAGGTGATCCACCTGCCTTGGCCTCCCAAAGTACTGGGATTACAGGCATGAGCCACCACATCTGGCTACTATTTGTTCTTTTACATAGTTCTTAGTGTCCCTTGTAGCTTGCCTGGGCCCTGTGACTAATTCTAGCCAATGGGCTATGAGCAAAAGTGGCAGGGGCCATGTAAGAGCTGCTGTATGCTGTCCATCCTTTTTTTCTGTTGTTGCAATGATCTTGGAAGACATATTTTCCATTTGATATAACTATAAAATGGAGGAACATGACCAAAAGCACATCAGACTTTATGTCAGCAAGAAATACACTTTTATAGTATATGCTACTGAGACTATGTGGTTTACCATTAGAACAACATAGTTTTCCTATCCTGATTAATACAAGGACATAGCAAATGTGATAGATGGAATTATGTGGAATTTTGTTCTTATTTTTCATCATAGAAGAAAAATAAAAAAGAACCCAGTTTATAATGATAGTAAATTATATAGACTGACTAGTACACCCCAGGCCCCTCCATTTCAGTTCCATTTTTAGGAAATACTGCACTCTGTACTCTCAAGCTAAGTACTTTGAAAACTGTCATTTCATTAAGAAGAGCCTAAACTAGCAGGCTACTTCTACTTGCATGAAGAACTCTTTCCATTTCAACAATTTATAGAAAAGTTCTTTCTTACAACATCATCTGTTCAAATGATCATATATTGTTTAACTGAGCATAATATTTGCTGAGATTTCACATGCAAAATTGGTCTCAAATTCAACCCAAGTATCTCTTTATTTAAGCATTATCCTCTCAGCATCTCAATAAGATCTTCAAAGGGAGTATCTTTTATTTCTTGCGATTTCTAGGATTTAACTTGTTGTTCTTGCAATAATTCTTTCACGTAGTAACTTCAGTAATTAAAATTTTTAAAGGGCCACCTGAGTACAGGAGTGAAAAACAGACAGTAAAACTAAAAAGATAGAAGAGTTCAAATACAAAGCATTTCATTCTGATTTCTATTTAATATGAGTGTATATGTGTGTGTGTGTGTGTGTGTGTGTGTGTGTGTGTGTGTATAAACGAGAAGCAGTAAGTGTCATGCCAATAGCAACATGTTAGAAGAAAAAAGCCTGAATTCCAGTGTTGCTTTTTCCTGTTCATTTAACTTTATGATCTTCAGCAAATACACTGTTTGGTCTTTCTTTTTTTTGTGGGGGCAGAGAATTTTGAGAAAATCAAGCTGGACTGTAAAGCAAAGTGGAAACAACCTAGATTCTGAATAGAACAGTCCTGGGTAAAAAAACTAACTTCCCTACTTGTTGACTCTGTCTTGGACAAGCCACAAATTTCTACAAACCTCTAACATTCACTGTTAACAATGGGTATAAATATATGCAGAGAGTTGTGAGGTTCAGTAAGTCACTATATATAAAAAGGCTTAACACAGTGCCTGGCTGACAGTAAACACTGAATATTTGTGTTTCTATAAATGCTACATAGATGCAGAATGTTGTTCTTATTACTCACGTATACATAAAAAGGTTCTAGTTAATGTCCAAAGGCAAGTCTAATGTCATAGCCTGAGGAAGTTTATGAAAACAACACTGAGGCATTGACATTTCAATAATAGTTTTTGTAATAAACTAAGTTCATATCTAAAGAAGGTTGATTTTTATATATATTGAATAGTGTGCTTTAATTAATGCTATATAAATGCCCATTGTTGATTTTGCATGAAATTAAGACTAAAACAGATTTGTAGTAAACTATAGCAAGGCCTAACATTTACACAGAACTGAAGCAAACTTTGCTTAACAGTGGGAGCCTTTAGAGTCTATCGCCTCTGTCTTTTGGGCTAGACTGAATACACAAAGAGAGATGATTTATAAAACACATTAAGGCCGTCAGTCAATTGGTCCTCTCATCTGTTCAGATGTATTTGGCATTACATGCAAAACATAATGGCTTGATCAAATTTTTACTTGGTAACTGAATGTTGTGTACAAATGGATTCGAGTTTTTAGAGGGGAAAAAAGGGACCAAAAAATGTCATCATCTTTACTTGACTGTCTTTAGGCAGACAACTTCCCAGATGCCCTGACAGTGGGGATCCATGTGCTTCTGAAAGATCCCCTGGGAATGGAATGTTTTAATCTCCATTGGCAGATAACAAATAAATGGCATTGGAAATTTCATACCCAGATGAAAGGTGATGCTTAATCCCAAGTGATTTATAACTGGAGCCACATGATTATTATTGACAATTCCTTGATTAGATCTCTGGCATTTTCCCCAGTCATAGCTTTTTCTGATGCTAAATAAAATAGTATAAGAAAAAGTCAGGTACTGAGACAGGTAAAGGGAAAGTGAGAAAAATAAAGAGAGAGAGAGAAAGATGAGGGAATAGTTAAAGTTAAACTGATTGCATAGGATATTTTGTCCTTTTCTAGTTCTTGATGTAACTGCGAAAATATTTAGAAATATCTATAGGAATGTTTGAATTGCTACCTTCAGGATAGAATTAAAACAGAATGAATAAAATTCAGAACACTTTTAAGTGATTCAGGCATTTTAAATGCTATTTTAAAACACTCCCACATTTATACTTTGAAATATCTTTCATATTATGAGTTTTAAAAGGTAATAAATGATCTTTTTTTCCTTAATTGAATTTGATTCCACTTTTGAAGCCTCTTCAAATGGTTTAGTATGTTCAGAGAGGATACTATGCCTCTAATTCTCTTGAGTGCAAAGAGTTTTTTTTTTAATCTGTGAAACAATGGATAACCGAAACAACACGTTTGCTAATCCTGCTCTTGGACAGCTAAGTATTTTATCTGCTCTTTTCTCTTCCTCTGTCTGCTCCCTCAGTACCTGCTTTTAACCTCCTTCTCCAGCTGCCTCAGCAGATACAGCATATTGACCTACAATATATTGATGGATTAACCCAGCTCCTAGCAAAGCATCTACACGATTGCTGTTACTCAACAACACAGTCACCAGAAACTTGCATGAAAATTAATAAAATGGTTAAAATGTTTTCTCAGAGGAGACAAGTAGGTAGCCAAATTAAGATATCAGAAAATTCAAAAATATGTATGGAATACCTATACTCATGCCTACTGAGTACATATACTCATGCCTACAAAAATATAATAGAAAAACAGAAAGAAAGAGAGAGGGACTTAGAGATAGGTAAAACAGAGAGACAGGGACAGATCTCTTACACAGTCCTTTAGGAGAATAGTGACCATAGAAATTTTCTAGTAGGGAGTATTATCTTAGCATACTGTATTATGAAAATATCATTGGTCTAATCAGAGGTCAGCAACTGCAGCCTGTGGCCTGTTTCTGTAATGCCCATGTGACTTAATCTTTTAAATAAAAAATATTTTTAAAACTTACCAAAAGGGCTTTTTGGTAAAAAGAATTGTTCCATTTTGCCTGTTGGCTCACAGAGACTAAAATATTACTGCCTTACTCTTTATCTAAATAGTTTCAGACTCCTGGCCTCCAGTATTTACCACCCATAATATGTGCACTTCTCTTTTGTAGCATTCATTACACCTATGTTCTTACTACACTCTAAAGTTTGTCTGTTCTATACACAATCCTTGAAGATAGGAACAAGCTCTGTGGTTTTTACATGCCAATGTTCTCAGTACCAAACACAGTGCTTAAGACATAGAAATCACTTAATAATGATTTAATTTAAAAATTAATAAATGAATGAACTCTAATTCACATGCAGAAATTTTTCTGGCCCTTAAGTAATTGTGTGTTCCTACCCCAAAATGACCATTAAAGAAGAAGGGACCTGCCCCAAGTCTCACAAGTCAGCAGTGGAGAAAAAGAAATTTCAATTCAGTGATACTGACTCCAATTCCAATAAAATTCCACCACAGACTTCCTTTGAACAAACAAGAAAAGAGCCAATTTTTTGTGACCTGGTTTAAACATATGTCCTTGGAGAATAGATAAGCCAGGGAGAGCAGTTACTTACTGGAACAGGAAAAGTGACACAATCACTACTAGTTCTCCTCTTCCTCCTCATTCCTTTCCCCAACCCAATGCTTCAATGCTTAGTGAATCTCTTTACTAAGTCCAAGAATTGAATATAGATGACAACCCATGGTGACAGTAAATGGAAAGAGGTGGATCTATGGGAACCATATGATGAAACTAAATACACACATATGTATATACAAACATACATACACAGGGAAGAAGGTTTAAAAGCTCATAATCCACACTATGCTACTTAATTTATTACAAAGAAAGCAAAGGCTAGATCATAAGGCTTCATCCTTGCCTACTTATATCACTCAAACAGGATCTCCATCTTTTAATCTTTTTATTTCCATTACTATAATCACAACAATGATGGTGTCCATAATGATGATATGGCAAGAATGGTTTACCTACATTGCTGATTTCACCTTAACCATAGCCTAGAAAGAAAGAAAGTAAATGATAGAATCAGAATTCAAAACTGGGTCTTTCTGACTGCAAGCCTGGCCATTGCATCCATTGTTTTCAATTGGAAACACCCACCTTGGCTGCTGCTTTGCCCTTTAGTCTTTACATCCTAGTCCTATGTCCTCATTTACATTTTTATTGACTTTAAGCAAATTTTATCTTTTAAAAGGGAGCACATAGTATTATCTGTCTTAATCTTATATTACCCAAGAATGACCTTAAATACCTGACACAAAATTGATATGCATGAATTCCAAAATAATTAATAATGACATTCAACCACTTCCCTGTGATATGCACTTATTGGTTCACTTATGCCACATCTTTTTCTACAAATTGTTTAAAGAAATTTAGAATAAAAGACACATAAAAACATCTTGTAACATATACCAAAAAATAATTTCAGTAGACTGAATATTAAATATAAAAAGTTCCCTCCCAAAAACCCATGAGAGAAATTCTAGGAAAATGTTTGTTTTCTAGTTGGGAGTAATTATATTAAAAAAATAATTATAGTTACATAAAAATTAAAATATGGAAATCATAAAACAATGTAAAATAATATAAAAGTAAATGGCACAAAGGAAAATATTATTAGCTAATATAACAGACAAAAATAAAAATTTTAAATTTTTAAGGAGCTTGGTCAAATAACTAAGAAAAACACAAAGTTATAAAAATCAAAAACAGGACTTCCACTTCTTCCTATGAAGTTTTACTTTGTGTAAGACTATACCTTCTACCATAAACAATCATAATTGTATAAAATATATAAAGCAACTGTTTTCAGACATCAAACAAGGAGTAGCAAAAGATATGATGACACAGAAGGGATACAAATAAGGCAATCCCTCAGCTTTGTGTCTGAAGTCCATTCTGGAAAAATAACAAAGAATATGCAACGCTAAACAGGGCATAGTACACTTGTTGCAATCAGGTGACAATGATTAGAGTTTGAAGAAGCCAAGGTGACTGGAATTAAGAGAGCAGACTACCTAAGAGGAGGAAACTGAACAGATAACATTTTGGAAATCTCCACAGGAGCCCTTTCGAGCCTTTAAACACAAAGTAGTGCATCCTTAGAATAATACACAGAAAAGCCAGTCAAAGAATAACTAATGGGGCATTGTGACAAGAACTTATGGAAGCTTAATAGGTTTGGGAGACATAAAGTTCTGATCAGTTAGAGTTGATAGTCTTGTGAAATACTTGAGTAATTCAATAGAGACCTCAGAAAGACCAACTTTAGAAACAGTTCTAAAACTAATTGAGCCCAGGGATAAAGGCTATATTAGACTGACTGGAACCAAACTTAGAAAGAAGCCTCAACAGGCCACAAGGAGAGAGAGCTCCAAAGTGCTTCCCAAAATCATTGATTTTATTTAGAAAGGAGTATGGGGAAGTTCAAGCTTTAGAGCATTTTCAAAAACCAGGAAGATTTCAACAATAACAATTAAGAGAAGGCTAATGCCTATATAAGAGCAATAAACTAAACCACAAGTCAGCTAGTTTATCAGAATGAACTGAGAAAGAGACAGCAATACACTTCAAAGACTGGCCCCAAAAAACGTCTGCAAAGAGGTCTGAATTTAATTGGATCAAACGGTAGGGTAATTTATTTCCCATAGCATTGTCCAAAACAATAAACTGACTGACTGAAAATTAGCAAAGACTAATATCTGAGTGTACTACCAGTAGAGGCAGGCAGTTTACCAAAAAGACTGAAGAAGGAAAGAGTCAAGGTTAATCCTGAGAAAACTACAGTCTCCCAGGGTGACTGTGAGCATGTCAAAGAATCAGCTAACTTGGAGACAGATGAATGAAGATTATGCAATCTGAGCAACAGAAAAGCAATGAAGAAAAATTTTAAAAGTTTCAGAGATATGAAGACCACCATTAATTGTACCAATATATGCTAAACTGGGGTGCTGGAAGAGAAAAAAAAGAGAAAGGAACAAAAATGTGTGTGTGTGTGTGTGTGTGTGTGTGTGTGTGTGTGTGTGTGTGTGTGTTTTGAGACAGAACCTCACTCTGTCGCCAGGTGCCAGGCTGGAGTTCAGTGGCACAATCTCGGCTCACTGCAACCTTCGCCTCCCTGGTTCAAGCAATTCTCCTGCCTCAGCCTCCTGAGTAGCTGGGACTATAGGCACCTGCCACCACATCTGGCTAATTTTTATTTTTTTTGGTAGAGACGAGGTTTCACCATTTTGGCCAGGCTAGTCTTGAACTCCTGACCTTGTGATCTGCCTTCCTCAGCTTCCCAAAGTGCAGGGATTATAGGCGTGAGTCACTGCACCCAGCCCAAATTTCTTATTTCCAGCAAAACTATCTTTCAAAAATGAAGGAAAAATAAAGCCATTTTCAGAGAACAAAATTGACAGAGTTTGTTGCTACTAAAGGCACTTGCCTTTTAATAACTATTAAAGGCATTTCTTTAGTTTAAAACCAACTGACCCCAAATGCAATTCTATTCCACATGGTGTGGGGAGAAGCACCAGTAAAGGTAATTATGTAATTTTAAAAGACAGTATAGATGCATATTTCTTTTCCTTTTTTCTCTTAACATATTTAAATTGTAATTGCATAATATGATGTGTATGTAATTGTATTGTTAAGCCTATGACATGAAATATTTATACTTGACAACATATGTAAATATCTAATGTGCCAGGCACATAAGGTATTTATGCGCAAAGCTATATTGAAGTAGGGAGATTACATTAGTTGGTTACTGAGATTCACAGGAAAAAAGGAAAAGAGCCAACAGTGGTAAATAAGAAGTTTACTATGACAAAATTTACAAACATATAATTGCTTTCTTTTCTTCTCTCAGCTACTTTAAAAGACATGAAACCATAAATAGAAATAATCATTGTTAATTCATTGTTGGGTTTATAACATATATATATAACATGTACAGTATAAGAATAGTGGCACAAAAAAGAAGAGGGAATAGAAGTATGTGAGAATAACATTTCTGTAGATCACAGGTATTAAAATAGTATTAATCTGTTGTGGATTCTCATTAGATACATACGGTAAGCCCTAGAGCAATGATTTAAAAAAATAACCCAAGACATCTAGTGAAAAAAATCATTAAAATAATTAAAATATTACACAAAAAAGCATTTACCTAATACCAAGGAAAGGCTTATACAGTATACTTTTAAAAGTAGAGTTTAAAAAGAAGGATAATTTATACTGTATGTAGAATTCATGCCAAGTGAGATTTTAGCTACAATTACAACAAGTATGTAAAATGATGAATTGTTAATTTGCTTAACTATAATCACCTTTTCACATCTATAGTGTTTTAGTTTGTTCTCACAGTGCTAATAAAGGCATACCCAAGACTGTTTATAGAGGAAAGAAGTTTAATTGGCTCACAGTTCATCAGGACTAAGGAGGTCTCAGGAAACTTACAATCATGGCAGAAGGAGAAACAAGCACATCCTTCTTCACATGGCAGCAGCAAGAAGTGCTGAGCAAAAGGGGGAAAAGCCTCTCATAAAACCATCATATCTCTTGAGAACTCACTGTCATGAGAACAGCATGAGGGTAACTGCCCCCATGATTAGATTACCCTCCACTGGGTCCCTCTTATGACACATGGAGATTATGGAGACTACAAGATGAGATTTGGGTGGGGACACAGACAAATCATATCATTCTGCCCCAGTACCTCCCAAATCTTATGTCCTCATGTTTTAAAACATAATCATGACCTTCCCAACAGTTTCCCAAAGTCTTAACTTATTTCTGCATTAACCCAAAAGTCCAAGTCCATAGCCTTATCTGATGCAAGGCAAGTCCTTTCTGCCGATAAGCCTGTAAAATCAAAACAATATATTTACTTCCTAGATACAGTGGAGGTACAGACATTGGGTAAATATACCCATTACAAATGGAAGAAATTGGCCAAAACAAAGAGGCCACAGGCCCCAGGCAATTTCAAAATCCAATAGGACAGTCATTAAATCTTAAAGTTTCAAAATGATGTCGTTTAACTACATGTCTCACATCCAGGTCATGCTGACGCAAGAGGTGGGCTCCCACAGCCTTGGGCAGCTCTGCCTCTATGGCTTTGCAGAGTACAACTCTCCTCCTGGCTGCTTTGATAAGCTGGTATTGAGAGTTGGCAGTTTTTCCAGGGGCATGGTGCAAGCTGTTGGTGGATCTACCACTCTGGGATCAAAAGAATGGTGGTCCTCTTTTCACAGTTCCACCAGGCACTGCCCCAGTGGCAACTCTGTGTGGGGGCTCCAACCCCACATTTCTCTTCCACACAGCCCTAGGAGAGGTTCTCCATGTGGGCTCTGCCCCTGCAGCAGACTTCTGCCTGGACTTCCAGGTGTTTTTATACATCCTCTGAAATCTAGGCAGAGGTTCCCAAACCTAAATTCTTATCTTCTGTGCACCCAAAGGCTCAACACCACATGTAAGCTGCCAAGGCTTGAAGCTTGCACTCTCTGAAGCAACAGCCTGCGCTGTATGTTGGCTCCCTTTAGCCATGGCTACGGCTGAAATATCTGGAAGGCAGGGAACCATGTCCCAAGGCTGCACAGAGGAACGGGTTGTAGGTCCAGTCCATGAAACAATTTTCTTGCTCCTAGGCCTCCAGGAATGTGATGAGAGAGGCTGCACACATTTTCCCCACTGTCTTGGTGATTAACATTTGGCTCCTCATTACTTATGCAAATGTCTGCAGCCAGCTTGAATTTCTCCCCGGAAAATGGGATTTTTTTTCTAACACATTGTCATGCTGCAAATCTTCCAAACCTTTATGCTCTGATTCCTCTTGAATACTTGGCTGCTTAGAATTTATTCCACCAGATATCCTAAATCATCTCTCTCAAGTTCAAAGTTCCACTGATCTCTAGGGCAGCTGCAAAATACCACCAGTCTCTCTTTGCATAGCAGGAGTGACCTTTACTCCAGTTCCCAACAAGTTCCACATTTCCATCTGAGACCACCTCAGTCTGGACTTCATTGTCCATATCATTATTAGCATTTTGGTCAAAGCCATTCAACAAGTCTCTAGAAAGTTCCAAGCTTTCCCACATCTTTCCCTCTTCTTCTAAGACCTCCAAACTGATCCAGCCTGTGCCTATTACCCAGTTCCAAAGCTGCTTCCATATTTTGGGGTATCTTTACAGCAGTGTCCCACTACACAGTGCCAACTTACTGTATTAGTCTGTATTCATGCTGCTAGTAAAGACATACTGGATGCCAGGTAATTTATAAAGGAAAGAGGTTTAATTGGCTCACAGGTCAGCATGACCAGGAGGCCTCAGGAAACTTACAATCATGGTGGAAGGGGAAGCAAACACATCCTTCTTCACATAGCAGGAGCAAAGAGAAGTGTCAAGCAAAAGGGGGAAAAGCCTCTTATAAAACCTCAGATCTCATGAGAACTCATTCACTATCACAAGAACAGCATGAGAGTAACTGCCCCTATGATAAAATACTCTGCCACCAGGTCATTCCCATGACATGTGGGGATTATGGGAACCACAGTTCAAAATGAGATTTGTATGGGGACACAGCCAAACCATGTCATATAGATATCCATAATATTATGTCCTATACTTTAATATACATAATGAAACTAATTTAAAAACAAAAGGACACAAGACATAGAAAGCAAAAAGTAAAATGGCAGGCATAAATCTAATCCAACTATTTAAATAATATTAAATGCAAATAGATTAACCAGCCAATCATAAGACAGATATTTTCAGTCTGGATTTTTTTTTCAAAGTCAAAAGACAAAGAATGACATGTTTTAAGTGCTAAGGAAAAAAATGTCTACAATTCTATAACCAGTGAAAATATCACTAAAAAAATGTAGGCAAAAGACTGAATTTTTCAGACAGTAAAAAGCTGAGGGATATTACCACAAGCAAGTTTGTACCCTATTAAATGAAGCTCTTCAGGTAGAAGGAAAATGATATCAGATAGAAACTTGGATTTAAATTAAAAATAAATAAAGATTGCTAGGGATGGTAAATATGTGACAAAATATAGAAGATACTTTTAACATTTAAAAATTTGACAATTTAAATTTTTTTAATAATATATTTCAGAGTTTATAACATCCATGAATTTAAAATATATAACAACGAAGACACAGATATTGGATCAGGGAAACTAAAATTTACTCTTTTAAATATTTTAAACATGAATGAAAACTGATAGTATCTGAAGTTCGTCTTTGATGAGTTTAAGTTGAATACTGCAAACCATACAGCAACCATTGATAAAAAAAAAAAAGAAAGACATACAGCTAATAAGCCAATAGTGTAGATAAAGTAGAATAGTAAAAAAATATTCTGTTCATCTAAAAAGAAGGCAACAAAAATGAGTAACAAAAAGAAACAAGTGGAACAAATGAAAAAAAAATATAGCAAAATGATAGATTTAAAGCGAAAAGAGACTTAGTGTAAGAGTGTTCATTTCAGCTTTACTCAAAATAGTCAAAACAAAAAAAACCAGGAATAACACAAATGTCCAGAGTAAATAAACAAATTGTGTTCTATTCATACAATTAAATACTATTCAGCAATAAAATGAGATAAACTATTGATATACCCAACCATGAGAATAAACCTCAAAAACATCTTGAATGAAAGAAACTTGTCAAAAAAAACGAGTTATATATTATGTGATTCCATTTATATAAAGTTTTCAGACAGGAAAACCTATTGTGAAAGAAATTAGATCAGTGGTTGCCTATGGCTGAGAATTGATGCTGGACAATAATTGACTGAGAAGCAGCACAAGGGAATTTTCTGAATAATAGTAATAATTTATAGTGATAAGACTACACAATTGAATACATGTTTCATAGCTTGTTTAAAAGTACAATTGTGATTTACACATTTCAGTGTATGCTAATTTTATCTCAATTAAATAAGCAAATTAAGCTAACATAAAAAAAAAACATGCAAAGGACCAATATAGAAATGGGAAAAAAAATCAATCTTACTCGCAATGAAAAGGTTCACCTTAAAACAATGGAATATTACTTTGTACCTCAAAATAGCCACACAAATTTAGAAGATAACATATTCAACGATGGAAAAAGGGTGGCAAAACAACAATTATCATGCCACACTGGTAAGAAACTAAAGTGGTATAACCTTAGTGGAAATCCTTTGGCCTAATTATTCTGTTTCCAATTATCTATTTAGAGGAAATGAATCAGAGATGTTGACAAAGCTTAATGTAAAAAATTCTCTGAAGCATTATTTGTAATCAGACAACATCAGAAACAACCTAAATGTTTAATAAATTCTAAGGCAAACAAGTCAGAAAACAGAATTATAGATTCATTCTGACAAAACATGATATAAGAAAATAAAGTAATCAAACTAGAAGGGACTCAACAACAGTATTTTATCTGAGTGATGGTATTATTGGTGCATTTGTACTTGTTTGTATTTTAAAAATTTCCTCTAAGGTCTTTTATTCCAAGAAAAAAAGGAAACCCCTATATAAGGCTCACAGAAAGACTAATAAGGAGAAAATTAGAGTCAACTTACAAAAAATAGAATGCAAATATGCTAAAAAGAAAAAGGGAGGAGGAGGTTGGAAAGTAAGGAGGACTCCAAAACCCTCAAGAGACAGAGAAGAAAGGGGAAGCACTGCACATAACTCTCTTTTAAAGAGAAGAAAGAAATACATCTCTCAGTGAAGATTCAGTGTTTCCAAGACCTTACTCTATAACATCAGTCTTCTTTCCTCTTCCTTCTGGGTCTTACCTATTCTCTCTTCCCTCTTTTGTTGCTTGTGGAATGAAGACAGAATAATCATATTTTGAGTGATCTCTCTTCTCTAGCACCTTGGCCAGGACGTATCAATCGAATATCTCCATTGAATTGTAAGGTGCTTGAAAGCAGACTTTGTGCTTGCTAAATCCTTATTTGTAAGATTCACATCATACTGCCTGGAACCTACAGGCACTTACAGAACTTCAATGTTGACTGTAAAACATTAATCTATTTCAAGGAAGTTTCCACTAGGGCTTATCTAGGAAGCAGGTATTTGTACCAGTATTACAGAATCTGAAGAAAATGTAGAACACATAGTAGAAGAAAATGTAAACTCTCTCGAGGAAAATCAATAGTACTCCTTTTATAAGAATCAAGATAGAATCTACTAACTTTATTTTCAATTTTCATCCATAAATTTTGAAGCACTTAATAAGATGATTCTCCATGCAAGGTCCAAAGGGATATAAACATAAGGGAAAATAAAATAGAACCAAAAGCTCTTTTGTCTGCATCCTAGCTCTGCCATTTACTAGCTAAATGAATTGGAAAACATTCTTTTAAACTCTTAAGCCTGGGATCCTCATCTTCAAAATGGTGCTATAATGACTGTCTCATATGGCTGCAGTGAGGAAAAAATAAAATAATGCTAGCAAAGTGTCCAGCACCATGGCTGGCACATTCCTAAATTAATGAAATCTTAATCCTTCCCTTTAGGAGCCTACTATTTGGCAAAAGATGTCAACATTGACATAAGAAATAGCCATCCAAATCAGGAAGTTATACAAGAGCAAGTTGTTTGAGAATCAACGAAAAGTGAGATTATTTTTAGCTTGGAGTTGGGGGTGGAGAGTAAACACCTAATATCATTCAACACATTTTTGCTCAACCCTGATTCTGTCAGGCAGTGTTCTGCCTTCTGGGGTACAGTAGGGAGCAGATAGAGTATTTATCTTCAGAGGAACCTGTATGTTACTGGAAGGTATCAGATAATAAAACATAGATAAAAATAAATAAGAAAAATTCAGATGGTAAAAAGTGTTGTAAAATAAAAGAGGGTAATATGACAAAAACAGGAAGCTAGTTCAGTGAAGTGCTTCAGAAAAGGCTTTTTTTGAGGTGACATTTTAGTTAAAACTAGGTGAAATGGGCAGCCGTCTTGGAGATATGTCAGAGGTAAAATGGAAGGTGTTATCAGAAGCAAATAACCCTGGTTAGAGTGGACAACCCAACAGAGCTAAATATTTTGCTACATTTATAGGTGTTAACATTCAATGGTGCCCATCACTAATGGAAACAGAACACCAGAAACTAAGTACTCATGTAGATTTGGCTAAATGACCACCTTTTCCTCCCCTGTCCTTGTTATTAGCTTCCCAAACAACAAAATAGAGATCCTGTGAGGAAATCCTTCATGAAGAGAACCATCGGTGAGCTTTAAACACACTGTTCTGTCTCACAATGTGATGCAGTCACTGTCTGAGATCCCCTAGTGTTTACAGCTTTCAGCCTCAGTTTAAAAATCTGTTACATTACCACAATAATTTCTCCATGAAGCAAAAGAGAGATGAACCTGATAATAATATAGCCACTGCACAAGCTGCAAATACTCTATTTCATTGTTTTGTACTGAGGAATATGGGTGATGATTTTTACTCTCCAGTTAAATTCCATGCATTAGAGAATTTTAAAGAGCCCTTTGATGACTGAATGAAGCAGTTTTATTCCAGGCTGAATTGGCCGATCACTTCTTTATACAACAATGGCTTATGCTTCTATCCTAAAGGGGCACTTTGAATTCACTTGAAGGATAACAGAGGTTCTAATGGCATCATGGAGGCAAAGCAGGAAATTGGGAGAAATTGCTTGCCTAGTAAAAGAGGGAGGAAGGAACATCCCAGAGGGCAATTGGCATTTGCTCAGCAGTCTGAGGAATAAATATGTATATTTTTGTTAATCTTCTAAAACAAGCAGGAGGCAGACATGGCTTGACCTTGAGGAACTCTCCCTGGCAGCCTGGTTTTATGGAACCAGGCTCATCTAGTGGGTTATGAAATGTATATGAAATCAATTTATTGGATCACAGTCAATACTTCTACAAAAATGAAACATCATAGGCTAGACCAGACTAGAATGGAATGCCATAGAGTGTTTGAGAGTATATCACATAAATAATAGCATTTTTATACCATTTTCTGATGTTTATATATGTGTGTGTGCTTGTGTAATGACTCACAATGTAAAATTTATTTCTTATTATTGGTTATAGTCAAAAAAATTAAAATCTACTCATGTAGGAGATCACCCATCTTGAAGAGGACGAATGGGTGTATGTCCTAGGAATGGAGGGCATACAAACTGAATACACAAACTCAGAATCACAAAGTGTCTGAGTTAGAAGGAACCATAGATACCATTTAATTTTCTCATCTTACAGATGGGGAAATAAGCTAAAGAAGTGAAATTATGTTCCCAAAATAACAAGGACCCTTAGACATGAAGCAGGGTTTTTTTAACTCATAGTCTAGTGATCTACATTACACTCTAAAGTAAGGGGTTAAAACTGGAAAGGGATTGTTCTGATCTGTCCATGCATTTTCCCGTCACTGCAAAACAGGAGAGTTGTCTTAGACACTAGGAGCATAGAATCCATCATTCAATGGGATCATCCTTGCCCACACATATCCCAGAAAGTGAACACAATCTAACTTATTTGGAACTCATCTATTTCTTTCAATCTCTCCTGTCTTTCCAAGAGAATTCTTTAAGATGAGGCCCCAGAAATTGGTGTTTACAAACAATAGGTTATAAAAGTTAACAGTTCAGATATTACAGTGACATAAATCTGGATTCAAATCTTGCTGGACTACAAACCCCATGAAGCCAGAGCCATGTCCACTCTGTTGACTGCTGTATTCTCAATACCTTATACCATGTGTGGGACTGTGCAGAAGCTTGATTGCATGTTTGTTCAAAGAAAGAAGGGAAAGAAAAGGAGTTCTGGTTCTGCCACTTATCAGCCATGTGGCCTGCACAAGTGACTTCACATCTCCACATGCAGCTTGCTTATCTATAAAATGAAAATAATGGAAATACTCATGGAGTTATTTATAGGATCAAGTGAGAGAGCTGGAATTTAGCACAATTTTCAACACATACCAAATATCAGTGTTTGTTATTATAATAATAAGTTCTCTCTTATTCCGTATCAGTTATTTTTGAGTTTTAACTCAGTAGAACTCTCATTTTTTAGGTAACATTTGTATGAGATTAAAAGAAAAAAAATTGTCTGAAGTGCTGCTGGTTGACCCCCCACCCCACCTTTAGCAATGCCCCTACTTTAATCACCTTTGAGGAATCTCAGGGTTGATCAGAATTCTGCATGAAAATCACTCCCCTGGGCCATGACCTTTCCTTCTTCCTGGCAGGATTACTGCAGAGGGTGAGATGGATTGCTGATGCTGGGTAGGAAATGAAGGCCCACAATGAGCACCTGTCAGCACCTTACAAATCTCCTGGGAGACAGCCTCCCATTGCTCATGTACAGCACCAAAGGTGCATTTTCAGAGCCAGGGAATTTCAGAGTTGCAGAAAATATCATGTCCTGTGATAGAAGACAACGGATGAAGAAAGAGTTCTAAAACAAACCCTAGAACCTGTGGAAATTAATGTCAAAGTCATGTGCAAATCTACTAAATTTCCAGAATTTACTGATTGCCCCACATGTAACAGCTTCCTCCAGGCACACATTTGCATATGGAAATGTGCAATGCTTTTTATTCATTCTCGTTTCTTTCTTAATGTTAAATTAACTGGGTCAATAAACCAGAGGAAGTATTACTTGAAATTTGACTTCAATCACTATTAACATAAAATATTTAAGTGTGCATGGAAAGCATATTTCAGGGGGCTCATCCTGGACAGCAGCAAGTAGAATAGAAAATCAGAACTCCCTGTCATGTAAAGGAAATAAAGCTTATAGAGTTGCTGTCTAGCCAGCAATGAGACTAGGTGGAACCAAATGTGGGGGTTTCCACTGTTTGGAAGAGTCAGAGATTCTAAGAGAGCAATTAAAAGCCTCAGCCCTGATGGAATAAACAGCAGTTCCAGCCAACCGCTTCAGTACAGTGTCTTCATCTGTCAAATAGGAATCACACTATCCGCTTTTCAGGGACATTGTGAGGACAAGATAATGTATAAGAAAGTACATTGAGTTCCTTGCCAGCACAGCACCATATTCACACCAAATACTTTCAATATTTATTCTGATACTTCATCACTATTTCAGTGAAGCTGTTAGTGCCTCTTTATTACGGTAATGTAAATGCACGATGTTACGTTTAAAGTATTTTAATAAAGGATTCCACCTCTTCCCATGATCTCCGGTGCAGATTTCTGAAGAGTTTAACATTTGACTTCCAAAGGATAAACAGAAATAATAATTATTATAATAAACAATACCAATGACACAGGCTCACATTCAAATAGATCTGCTTTGAACAGGACTTGAGCCTGTGTTTTGAGCAACCATGTAACTGTTATCAGCAGGAGAAGAAGAAAAAAGGGATGAACCATCCCACTGAAGCATGGCAGCAAGGCTCTGGCAGGCACAGAAGTAGCTGCAGTGATCTAGAAAGTATGAAGTCCCAACATCTACTGGATAAACACTTTTGCAGGGATTTTGAGGTATATCCCAGACTCCTATACTCTTCCCCATCAGCCTTCATACTCTCCTATACTCTCTGCTCTTGTTGAATTTCATACACTGGCACAAATAAAAAGGTACGATCATAGCTCTCATGAAGTTTAGAGTCCAAAGCAAGTCATAAGGCTGACAGATTTAACAGTTATCAGTGTTTTGATGAGCTGAACCTTCCAAATTACCTCTATCAATTATGTTCAGTAAATATTGCTAAGACCTGGCCAGGCACAGTGGCTCATGCCTGGATTCCAGCACTTTGGAAGGCTGAAGTAGGCAGGTCACTTGAGATCAGGAGTTTGAGACAAGCCTGGTCCACATACTGAAAACTTATCTCTACTAAAAATAAATAAATAAATTAGCTGGGCATGATGGTGTAATCCTGTAATCCAGTACTGTGGAAGGCCAAGGCATGTGGATCACTTGAGGCCAGGATTTGAGGTCAGCCTGGCCAAATTGGTGAAAGCCTGTCTGTACTAAAAAATTAAAAATAAATTAAAATAAAAATTAGCTGGGTGTGGTGGTACATGCCTGTAATCCCAACTACCTGGGAAGCACACCAGTTGTTAGAACCCAGAAAGTGGACATTGCAGTGAGCCGAGATCACATCACTGCACTTCAGCCTGGGTGACAGAGTGAGACTTTGTCTCAAAACATAATATAAAATAATATATATACATATGTACATGTACATATATGTACACACATGTATAGATACACATGCATATAGATACATATGTGTATGTACAGGTATATATACATACATGTACCTATATACGTACATACCTATGTACATATATAGGTATACATGTATGTGTGTGTACATATATACATATATGTACACACACACACACAAACACACATACAGCTGAGACCTCACTCTTAGTAGTTAAATGAGGCTCTACTTAGAAGATTTTAATTTGAGGAATTATATTAGCATGCATATAAGTAATAATGAAGGAACAAGTAACACAATGTTCTAAGGAAGCCTTATAAAGTAATTCCATTTCACAGATGAATACACTGAAGCACAAAGATGCTAGCCATTTACCATGGTTAGTCACACAGCTCCAAAGAGCTAGAGTCAGGATTTTAACTTACCCCATTTGGCTCTAGGGCAAGCACTCAACTATTTTGATTTACTCCTAGCATAAATAAAGCAAAGTAGGAACATAATGGAAAGAAAAAATGTATTAGAAAAATTAACCCATTACTTATTTCTGCATCTATTTAATAAACATTTATTGAATACTTACTATGTGTTGAAAGTTGGGAATGCTAAGATATATTACAAGCATTCTGCTTTGGAGTTTGCATACTATGAAGAGGATAAATAAGTAATTAAATGATAAACTGATTATATTAAAAAACAGAGGTATTATGAGGGTAAGGTCCTTCCTGAAAGAAGAAGTGCTGGAGTGGGGCCTGGAAGGATAGATAAGATATGTATGGTCTGATAGAGCCATAATGACTTTGTTTCAAAAATGTTACAAAGGAAGTAACTTTGGAAAGACGGACAAGCCCCTAGAAATGATTTTCTGGGAACAGGTAAACTCTTATGTGTTCTTCAAACACATAACTTCTGGAAAGGACTGGCCATGGCCCCATCCTAAATCATTGCTTTCCTGACCTCGAAGGGCAGATGGTGTCTACTGGATTAAGAACATGAATTTCACACTGCCCTATCTCGGTGCACCAATGTCTAGTTTGACTTGATTTATGCTTCCCTTAATTTTACAAGAAATTCTCTCTATAGTACAGGAGAAAGAACATTCTATGCTCTAGAATCCAGTCAAGGTCAGGGAAACAAATTAATATCCTTATAGGCTGTAGAGTGTAACAAGAACTTTGAAATTTTAAATTGTTCACAATTGACATATACCCCCATAAATCTTCCAGGATTAATAGCTATCTTCTGGAAATTATAGCCTTCATTTGAAAGCACATAGAGCCACATGTCTTACCGCATAAGAAATACCATATTTTAGGATTCAAGCAACATACAGGGTTTTTCTTTCAATATACGGATAATTTTTATTTAACTTACATGATTATATAACAATATTAGAATTCTGAGGAAGTTTATAATCAAATAATCTAATCCTTTGGATTTATAATATATTGAGCAGACTCCCAGAGACCATAAATGCCTTGTCCAGGGTCAGAACTCATTGTTACAGTCACAGAACTCGCAAACATTTAGAAAAAGTAAACACTGTGCTCAAATACCAAGGGCTTTGCTTTTTCACATCTGGTTATGCTAATGTTTCCTCTGCCCAAAATGCCTTCTTTCCCATACTACTCACTTTCTATGTCCATATTCATCTATATGCTCTCAAATGCCACAAGGAAGTGTCTGGTCCCTTGAGGAACATATAAAATACCCACCTTGGCAGCCAGAAGAGTGCCTTCCACCTAGTATGCTTAGTATCTGAGTGCCACAGAGAGAGACAAAATTCCTAAGGCAGAAACTCTCATCAATCCCTGGTGGCAGTATGAATTACACACACCTGAAAAGTAAATGGCATTTTAGCAATATATGCCAAACATAAACACACTTATTTATGGGTCCTATTGCCAAAATGCTATTTATAAAAATAGCAAAATTTAAGCTAATAATCCCACCTTGATGCAAATATCCTAAGGAAAATATCTAAACCACTGAAAAAACAATGAAGCTTTATATGCCAGGATAATCACAGCAGCATTATTTATAAGTGTAAGGAGAAATAAACCCAAGAAACAGTCCTTTACTGCAGTAAGAGAAAGATTAAGTAAATTTTAATTTATGCAATCAATAAAATAGTATATAGCTACTACAATTATATTTACAAAGAGTTTTGGCAATAGGAATATAGTGGCTAAGAGTATAGTGGCTAAGAGCATAAATTCTGGCTCTAGTCTCAGTTTCTCTACTTACTTTGGGATTTTGGCCAAGTTACAATAAACACTATATATGTGTTAATTATTACGATTATTATGATTATCAATTATAATATTTAAACTAACCTAGGACAATAAAACATTTATATTAAATGAACTATGTTAACCAGAATAAAGTGTTATGTAGACAAATGATAATTACATTATGATTATAATCATACCTGTATAATACAGAAATTCATTATATCAAGGTAATAATGTATGTGTTCCCACCCCAGCCTTTGTGCTATGAATCGTTTTCATTATAGTCTGAGGGCCCACGCCTTTCCCTGCCTGTTTCCCAGCTCTACCTCCAGGAGGAAGCACTATCCACGAGAGACTCTGAGCATCATTCTCTCTGCTGTCAGTGAGGAGCAGCTGCCAGCATTTTTCCTGATAATGACCCAGCAAAAACGCCACTCGCCGGAATCTTAAAAGTTTCCCCATTTGCATCTGACCCATTTTTATGGAGACAACTCTCTATTCAGTAATCTAGGATACTCTTGAGTCCCCAGGATCAGAGGGGGCACTCTGGACACCATAGAAGTATGACTGGAGCTGGGGACACCTGATTATGTTGAGACTAGATGAAGCCAGTTGGAGATTTCTTACCAAGACAGGGCATGCCACCCCTGTGACTGGAACCCCACCGTAACTGTGACATTAAATGTGAAGAAAAGATCATAAGGAAATATACCAACCTGTAAGCAGTGATACAATGCTTTAGTGATTTGGCTTCCTTCAAGTGTTTTTAAAGATTGTTCAACTGACTACATTTTAATTTTAATAATGAGAGATAATTCAACTATTTTAATGTGTAAAAAAACAAGCCTATTGTCAAGTGTTTTAAAAAAGTTTTGATGGTGTAATGTCAAATAAAAGTCATAACTTGACAGTTTTTTTCATGTTAGAAATTTTCTTTAAAAAGTCCCCTGGGTATCAGCAGCTTTAAAAATCAGGAATTCAGCTGTGGTAAGGTAAAGGATTCAAGCTGTGGATTACACAAAGAGAGAGCTGGCATATTGATAAGTCGACATGCTTTTGACAAACTGATGTTCACAAACTGTCCCGAATATATTCTGAGAAACACTACACCTTTATAGAAGGAGAAGAAAACCCATGGAAAGAACATAAAGTAATAGGTAAAAAGTAATATTTGTAACTAAATCTTAGCTTTTAAAATACTCTATAGCCAAAAACAAAGCAAACACACACAACAACAACAACAACAACAACAACAACGACACATTCAAATAAAGTCATTCCTTTCACTAACTCACTGGCCAACAGTTTTAAAGCTCTGCAATATGTTTGGAGGAGAAATAAATCCAGCACCAAATACATTGGGGAAAATGCTGTTGATTATATCCTAGTTTGAAAGTGACTAACTCTGCAGGAGAACCAGTCACAAGCTTCTAAATATTCTCCAAAAAATGGGGCAATCATTCAGAGAAGATGTACCAAGACCTTAGCAAATCTCCAAGATTTAAGAATACTTAAAAAAATAATAATAATAACTGAGTTCAACAATGCAGTGACTTGAGAAATTTCAGCGACTTTCATCAGACCTTTGTTAAGCATTGCATTAAGCAGAGTGACAGTAAGAGACAAAGCCTGGTTTGTTTTCCATATCCAATCTTTCACCAAGTTCTGTCCATTCTTTAACCTAAACCCACCTTGATTCTGGTACACATTGCTCTCCTTGGCCATTGTCTCTATACTATGCCAATCGACCCTTGTGTCTTAACTGGATCATTGAACTAAGCAAGATCATGTGGCTAGGAGCATAGATTCTGGTTCTAATCTCAGTTCACCATTTAATAGTTGTGTGACACCTAGTTTAATAAACTATAAAATGTTTCTCTTATCTATTTCTGGCTTTTCCACCTGTGTATATTTGCGCTATAAACAAAAGTCAAGGCAGTTTGTTTACTGGTTAAGAGCCATCAGCCTGGTGCAGTGGCTCACGCCTCTAATCCCACCACTTGGGAGGCTGAGGCAGATGGATCACCTGAGGTCAGGAGTTCAAGAGCAGTCTGTCAACATGGTGAAACCCTGTCTCTACTAAAAATACAAAAATTAGCCAGATATGGTGGCAGATGCCTGTAATCTCAGCCTCTGGGGAGGTTGAGTTAGGGGAATCACTTGAACCCAGGAGGCAGAGGTTGCAGTGAGCTGATATTGTGCCACTGCACTCTAGCCTCAGGGACAGAGTGAGACTTTGTCTCAAAAAAAAAAAAAAAAGACTTCTTACTATATCCACTGTACCCTCTTCAGGTCCATCCAGCCATCAGCCAGTAATATTTCTAAATGTAAATCTAAAACATCACCTCACCTTCTTAACCACTTTAATGACTCCCTATTGCTCTTAAGTATAAGGCTAAATTTTATATATTTATTAATTTTATGTAATATATATAAATATGTTTTATATATTTTATATACACAAAGTTCCTGTCCTTTGCCCTTTTACATGCCATAACTACTTCTACTTTTTGTACTCCAGGCATGCTGAGTATTCTTTCAGATCCTCAAATACTGGCTGCATAAGGAGAGGGACCATGTCTAGGTTTGCTCATCATTTTATGTACAGCATCCTGCTTAAAATGCTGCTATTGCTAATAACAGCTAACATTTATTAAGCCTTTACTGTGTCTCAGATATTATGCTAAAGTGCCTTATTTACACTATCTCATTAAACTCTCAACACAGTTCTAAGGCATCAATACTATTAGTATTCACAATTTACAATTAGAGAGCAAGAAGCCTAACAAAATCAAGAAACTTGCTCAACACTGCAGAGTTGTTAAAAACTATGGTTTAAATATTTGTCCCCTCTGAAACTCAGTCACCAATGTAACAGTATTTGAAGTGGGGTCTTTAAGAGTGGTTAGGCCGTGAATGGATCAACCAATTTTTGCTAGGTCATTCTTGCATTGCTATAAAGAAATACCTGACACTGGGTAATTTATAAGAAAAGGGCTTTAATTGGGTCATGGTCCTGTGGACTGTATATGAAGCACAGCAGCATCTGCTTCCGGGGAGGCCTTGGGGAGCTATTAATCATGGTGGAGGCAGAGCAAGAGCAGGTACTTCACATGGTTAGAGCAGGAGAGCAAGTGGTGGGGGTGGGGCAGGGCATAGGTGCCATACACTTTTAAAACAACAAGATCCTGCAAGAACTTACTCACTGTCATAAGAACAGCACCAAGTGGATACTGCTAAACTGTTCATGAGAAATCCACTCCTATGATCCGATCATGTCCTACCAGGCCCCACCTCTAATACTAGGGATTACAGTTAAACATGAGATTTGGATGGGGATATATCCAAACTTTATCACCATTCGAGAGTTAATAAAGTAATGGATTAATGGGTTATCACAGGAGTGAGTCTTATAAAAGCCAGGTTGGCTGTCTCTCAAAAGCCTCTTACCATGTGATGCCCTGTACTACCTTGGGCCTCTGAAGTGAGCCCCCACCGGCAAGGAGGCCCTCACCTTATGCAGCCCTTTGACCTTGGACTTCCCAGCCTCTAGAACTGTAAGAATTATATTGGTTTTCTTTATAAATTACCTAATCTCAGGTATCCAGACATAGAAATAGAAAACGGATGAAGACAGTAGGTGGCAGTGGGGATTTAAACCTTGGAAGGCAGACTCTGGAGCTTGTGCCTCATCACTCTAACAGGTGTTCTAGAAGTGTTTGTTGAATGACCAATTGGATAACTCCCTATTTTCAGAGAGCTAATGACTTGATTCTCAAACATAAAAGATCTCAATCAGTGTATCATCAAAAATGATAATTATCCCATATCAATAGTCTTTGGATTTGCCTAAAAATAGTCAAAGCCAAAAAAGTTAAAGTTGAGGAAATAAAGCATGTATCACAGGGAACCTAAGGTCTTCTTGCTGACAGAAGATTCAACAGATCACACTCACTCTAAGCTCTTCTAACTTTCTCAATGAATTTGATGCTTTTTGGGAGAAGGGATCATGCCTCATTCACCTCTATGAATCCTAAATGACAGCTGACATGGGATCTGCCCCATAGTAAGTGCTCAGGTACAGGTAGTCAGATTGCCAGGCTCCATTACTGGGAAAGATTTTAAGAATTTGCATTTTAAAAATGAGACTCAAGAAACCAGCAAGTTCCTGGGAAGAGACTCACAAATAACCTAGGGGGAAAGAATCAAATAAGTGCAGGTGTATAAATACATTCAGGTCCATTCATCACAGAGAAGTAGAGTGGCTATGGAAGAAGACTATTGCATGTTTTCATTTTATTTTGAGATGGGGTGTCGCTCTATCACCCATGCTGGAGTGCAGTGGCACGATTTCAGCTCACTGCAACCTCTTCCTCCCGGGTTCAAGCAATTCCCGCACCTCAGCCTCTCTAGTAGCTGGGATTACAGGTGACAGACTATTGATATAAAGGGCTACTTACACAGAGAAAAGACATCCCCTGATCTTCATGTCCTCTGAGAGGTGAGTAAGAGGAGATGGTTTCATTAAAAGCAGTAATATTTAGGTTTCATAAAACTGCAGTGCCATACTTCATATTTTAATAAACTATAAAATGTTTCTCTTATCCATTCTTGGCTATTTCACTTATTCCTATTTTCTTTGCATGCAAAGGTACGTGTAGTTGTGGCAATTTTGTGTACTGGGTAAGAACATGTACTTTCCCATTGCTGAGACTTAACCTACAAACTTACCTTTGCCTCTAAAAGGACAGTTTACTTCAATCCTATAATTTTCTGTGCCTTCATCTGAGAAAAGGGAATACTTATACCTACCTCAAAGAGGTGAGACTGAAATAAGGAAATGTAAGGTACTGAACCCAGTGTCTGGCAGGTATCAGGGTATAATTGATGGCAGCTGGTATTTTCCTCCTTCTCATCAATGTTATTATATTATTTTTCTGGGTAATACATTTGGGAAGAAATGTGTGAAAGCTGGAAAAAGTAATCATTAAATTAAAAAAAAAAACTATCATACAAAAATAATCCTTTCTAAAAGAGCCATCATACACTGGAATAGAGCACTTTTGGTGCTCACCAGTCAAACTAGCTGGATTCATATCCAAGCTATAACTCTCATTAGCTGTGTGGACTAAACAAGTTACTTAACCTAGGCACACCGCAGTTAACTGATTGCCTTAGTTCATTCACCCTGTTATAACAAAATATCATAAACAGGGTAACTTATAAACAATAAAACTTAAATTCTCTGGAGGCTGGGAAATCCAAAATCAAGGTGCTGGCAGATTCAGTGTCTGGTAAGGGCCCACTGTTTCGGTTCATTGATGGTGCTTTTTTGATGTGTTCTTTCATGGTGGAAAGACTTAACTAGTTCTCTTTTATAAAGGCACTAATCCCACTGATGAAAAGGCACCATGCTTATAACCTAAGCACATCCCAAAGATCCTGCCTTCTAATACTATAATATTTATGATTAGGTTTCAACATATTTATTTTGAGAGGAGGCAGGCACGAACATTCAGACAATAGTACTCGTGCATAAAGTAAAATAATAATCCTCTGAGTCTGAGGGAATTAAATGAGACAATATGTGAAGTGACTGGCACAAATAGTAGGTGTTCAGTAAATGCTAGCTGATATTTTTGTGGGCATCAGAAGAAATTAATTGACCCCTTTTTATGGAAATGTTTAACATCATGTATTATAAAGGCTGTGTTCAACATGCTTTAGAGACAGTCCCAATGTGTGTATTAAAAGTTAATTGAGGCTTTAATAGTCACACTTTATTGCAGAGGTTCTTAAAACAGGATCCCAGCTACATAGTGGCATGTTATTAATATTTGTGTAAAGAGATTTAAAAAATATGTGTTTGATTTTATGCAAATATAAAAAAGCAGTTCCCAAAATGCATATGCCTTCAAAGCCCCAAATATACATATGTAAACAAGAAGGGCAAAATGGGCAAAATAATGCACTTCATTTCCCAGGTATGTGAAATACACACTTTAGTAAAAAGGTAATCAAACCTGCCTATCAGTATAGAGTAATGAAATAATCTTCTTAAAGAAATATATTCCACATGGATTTACGCTGTCTTTTTGTTCCAATCTAATTTTATAACATTTAGTTTACAAAAATTGACTAAAGAGATATTTAGTATATTGCTTTGCAATGGAACATTTAATTTTATAGCATGGGTAATGCATTTCTTTTTACAAATGTATCAGTTTCCTGATAGCATCAATAAGCTGCTTCAGAGTCACTAAACACTATGAGAAGCCAGTAAAGCTACAGATTTTGTTACTGAAACGCACAGATTAATTTTCAGCTCATAAAGCTACAACATGGGTTACTTGCTCAGTGTCTGCTGCCCATATACTGAAGTTTGAAATGAAAGCTCAGTCAACTTGATTAACAGATTATATTCAAATTAAAACCTTTCAATGAATTCTTAGCACTCATCAGATACAGATGAACATATCTAACGAGCACTCAGGACTCTGCAGGATCTAGCCCACATTACCTCGTCAGACTTCCCTGCTTCCACTCCAACATGCAAGGTTCCTCCCATCTCTGAACCTGCATAGTATCAATAAGCTGATTCCATTCTATACACAGCTTGTAACAACATTCTCTGCTTGGCCAACATCCTTCCAAATTGCATCCTGTGTTCAATTTTTATAACGCAACATCAACCTCACAGATGCTCAAAAGGAATGTCAGCAAGTTTTGACAGCTTCTTCGTTCAACCTATGATTATTTCCTCATGATAGCCTTCCTTGATCCAGAAGGTAGGAAGTTTATAATCGTACATTCAGTTTTACTTTACAGTATGTATCACAATTGTCTTATTATGTGAAATGATATGTCTTCTGACTAGATTACAAATATCAGGAAAACAGAAACCCTGTTCAATTTTACTTTGTTTTCAATTCAGTGCTAACCATGATGCTTGGCACATAGTAGTCACTCAGTGAATATCTGCTGAGTGAAGTGTATATTACTCCTAGCATAGCACTAAATGTCAAGGTAATACTCTATCAATCAGCTTGTCTGGGTGTTAATCACAGTGATAGTCAATGTTAGTTCTTTATTAAGATAGATGTAATAGTAAGCACACATGTTTCGGGGCCAGGTAGATCTGGTTTCAAATTTGAGTTCTGCCACACACTAGTTTTACACAGGCCTAACAAGTAAATAGTTACTTTGAACCTCATTCTTCTCATCTATTAAATAGCAGTTTTCTCATATCGTTCTTTTGATGTTAGAAAATAATGCATATAACATACTTATCAGAACTTCTTACATATTCTATTAAGTAGAAATGTCTTTATGTTAAGAGTAGTAAGTCATATCTGCTATGCCTATCCTATCTAAAATAAACTACATCATTAAGATCAGAAGTCATATGGTTTAGCTGTGTGCTCATCCAAATCTCATCTTAAATTGTAACTCCCATAATTCCCATGTCATAGGAGGAACCTGGTGAGAAGTGACTGAATTAAAGGGGTGGGTCTTTCCTGTGCTGTTCTTGTGATACTTAATGACTCTGACAAGATCTGATGGTTTTAAAACCAGGACTTTTCCTCCACAAGCTCTCTCTCTCTTTGCCTGCCACCATCCATATAAGAAGTGACTTACTCCTCCTTGCCTTACGTAATGATTGTGAGGCCTCTTCAGCCATGTGGATCTGTAGGCCATTAAACCTCCTTTCCTTCCCAGTCTCAGATATGTCTTTATCAGTGGCATAAAAATGGACTAATACAATAAGCAACATTAGAATATCAATTGAAATGAAGAACAAGTTTTTTACAGTGAAAGATTAAAAATAACTTACAGTTTCTAAAAGTTCCCATCCACTCATTCAATTTGGAAGTGCTAAGTTAAACTCTTTAAGGAATATTTGTTTTCACATCATTTATCATGGAAGTAGAGTTTGAATAAAAAAGAGCAGGAGGGTCAAACATTTTAAAAATCATTCAAATAAATGATAGAAAGTTTATTCATATTCAGGAAATATATATATTTAAGCTGGGTTTTTTAATAGACTTTAAGAGGCACGTATAGAGTAATAAAACCAACTTTGGAGCTTGACCTGAATCAATTTACTTGTTGTGTGACCTTAATAACATTAATTTTTCTCTGTTCAGCTTATTTTTCAATAAAATAGGGACAATACCTTTAAAACACAAAATGAATGTAAAATTTAAATAAAATCATATGCTAAATGTCTAAAATGATGTCTGGCTCAAATAAGTGTTTCCCTAAAATGGTAACTACTTGGCTTTACCTGAAAGTTAACACCACCAGGAACTTTGTTTTTTTTTTTTCAAGGCATTTTAGCGCCTCCTTGCTCCTAGACCCTTTTCCTTTTGATGAAATTCCTATAATATAATTGGAACCCCATGGGATGATCAAAAGGAACATGTTTGACATACTACGCATAAATGGTTCAAGGAGGAAATTAAACCCTTTACTGTGTGTATAGTTAGAAATAATGTCAGCAGCTTATGATCCTATCAGAAGATAATGTAATAAGAAAATGGTTTCCCATAGCTAGATAAACTTCAAAGTAAAGCTGAAGAATTGATAGTGAATTGTGGGAAGAGGGAGAGAAGATGAAAGTAGAATTTTGGAGGAATGAAATTTTAAAAATGCCGTCCTGATCACCCCTTAAAAAACTTTCTCTCTAGAATAGACAGTAATCCTGGAAATTAAACCATAAGCTCTATGATAAAATAATAAGACACTTATTGATCATTCCTCATAGGTTATGCTGCTTTTATCACATTTTCATTCCTGTATACTCTTTAAACATATTTGTTTAAATTGAGAACTGAAAACTAATAATTTGATCAAAAATGGATAAAATATTTGAATAGAATTTTCTCAAAAGAAGACATACAAATGACAAATAGGCATATTAAAAGGTACTCAATATCATTGATCAGAGAAATATAAATCAAAACTACAACTGAGAAAGAAATGCAGGCTCTTACAGGCCAGAGGAGTCCCCTCTTATGACCTATTATCCAGCCTCCTCAGAGGGAGTGTAGAGGTTAAATGTTTTCTTGTTCTTAGCAGCTTGCTTCCTTGATGTCTTAGCTCAGAAACCAGATTTTCAACTCTAGTGAGTTTTTTTTTAATACAGCTTCTATATGTAGCAACATTATCTTTAATAACTTTCTACCATGATACACTATAGCTTCCTTTACATACATGGTCCCCTTTAAGCTTCACAACGACCCCACAAGATATTTACTATTACTATCCTTATTGATAAAGACATTAGGATTCAGAGCAGTTGAGTAACTTGCTAAAGGTTACCCAGTAATAAATGGCAAAGGCAGCGTTCCAGTCTACAGTTATGTGATTCCACATGACCCAGGATTTTTCCTGCATGTACTTAATCATACTTAGCATTTTGTTTCATATGACCTATTCAGTTTAGCTTCTATTCATGACAAATAGCCCTGAATCTTTCTGAGATGCAATAAAAACAAAGAACCAGACTCGATAATTTTTACAAAATTAATTCTGAATACAAGGGTTACAAGTTTTTATTACTTGCTAAGTGAAAATTGACCTTGGATTCATATTGAACTGTGGCTCAATCTGCTTGCTTAAAATAAGGGTTCATATTTGTCTCTCTTTTGAAAGAGCATAAATAAATTTTTAGCTTAGAATAAAGCTAGGGGGATGTGTCACCATATTTTGTCAAGGTAAAGACCGTGGAACCATTTTGTGTCCTGGGTCCATTTTTAAGGATCTGGTTAGACCTCTGCTCTACTGTGAAGAATATCCAGAATACCCTTAAACTCCTGGATAGTCAGAACAGACTCTAGAAAGAAACCATGCTTGGCTGAGTTTAAAAATAATACATTTATTGTGAGTCATTGCTCTTTTGAGTGCTATTTTCTTGTGTGTGAGTATACCTGCAAATATGTGTGTGTGTAGGGGGGGAATAGGTATAGAATAAAGAAATAAAAAATTATCCTTTCTTTTTTGTTATATGAATATTTATCTTACCAATACACATGTACAAAAACATACACAGACACACACACACACACACACACACACACACATCCAGGGCTAGCTGCAAGTGGGTTAAATTATTGGACTATTTCATCTATAGTAAATCAGATATAATCTTATTACAACTGCATGAATACTAGCATCCTTTAAATTTTAATTAGCCAAAAAGTTGTCAATGTTGACAGCCATGACACCTGCCAGAAGAAAATGGTGTCCCCTGATGCAGGGTCACCAAGGCTCATTACAGCAGAGCAATAATGCAGGCCAGAGTTAACAGTATCTATTTTTAGAGTCAATATCCAGACACATAAATAAATTACTTAAATGAATAGAAATCATGGAAAAAGGCACACTGTTGACTCAACACCCTAATTCTTCATAGAAAAATATATAATTAAAGAATCGAATTTCAATTTATGGCATGGGGTAAGACTGAAATAATTCAGACCCCTTTTATGCCTGCTGACCTGAGCTGCTATTGCATCTTAAACATTATTACATTCTAGTGTCATGATGGCAAGGTTGGGAGACAGCATCCCTGCTAATGAAAAACTTTCAGACTCAGGTAGAAGAAAATATTCTTCTCTTTCATGTACATTGTTGTAACCTTGTGCTCATAATTTTTTATAGTTTTCTTGTATCTAATCTGGCATGAATCCAACTGCAGAGTAGAACCTGTGATAAATGAGGAAATAAGCGTTCCCATTTATTAGGTGAAGTTGTTTAGAGCTTCATCTGAGTAAGGGGCACTGAAAAGAGAGAACTGAGGCTGTTAATTTTAAAGTGATAATTGCTCTCAGAACACCCAATGACAAAGAAAATAAAAACATTGACATACCGCAATTAGTACACAGGTTCCTAGTGTATGTGGAAAACCAGATGTTTCTTGAACTTTCCATCATCAATATTATACTTCAGAGAGAATCAGAAAGGTGTTGCTTGTGAACCCATGAGCAAGTCGTGAACTAGCTTGTGTGGTTTATTGTTTTATTTTCAGCTCTACTTTCTAACATGATTTATTGGGAGCACTTTTACTCTACCAGATGTTCCATTTAATTGATCCATTCTTATAGATGAAATGACCCATCATGTCACTAGCTTGACCAACTGTTGCAATAAATTAATAAATTGTTTCAGTATATTGACAATTTGGCTTGACTGAGACTTGGCTTTTTGCATATGCAGAATTCTGAATGTGATATCCAAATGAAAAACACCAAGCTCCAAAAGATAAAAGATCCAAAGGTATGAGCAGGGATTTCAGAGAAGAGCAAACAACTGGCTAATAAGCATAATCTTAACCTCAGTAATAGTAATCTATAAAAACACTAACGAGTGCCAATTTTAACTAAACTGGCATACAGGATGGATGCCAAAATAATGTATATCCTTTGATCCAGTAATTTAACTGTGAGTATGGGCTCTCTGGAGGACAATCCTTAATATAGAGAAAAAACAAACAGTGCACTAAGATATTGATTATAGTGGTAATTATGATTATGAAAATTTGAAATCTTAAATGTCCAAAACTGTGTGAAGCCTTTATAGAGTATAGTTTTGTAACTGTTCAAAAGAATAAGATGAAGCTATTTTAAAAGGATTGTGAAATACCTGTAATAAGTGTAATACATACATTGAATCTATACTGTCTAGAACGTGTAGTGTACACAGTTTGGTGCCTCTATTTGTTCACAACATAGCCTTGTAGCATCAGTCTTTTGCCTTGCTATTTGTCATATTCTTTTCATGTTTTGGAAGCACACTTGTGATAAACACACTGCTACATTTTACTTGCTAGAATGGCAATTATGATTAATTTGGCAGTATTTATGCTTGTCACCATCAGGCATCAAATGATGCTCTAAGTACCCTTAGAATCTATGTGCTTCTCAAGTCTTTTACAGTGTAACAATCCTCTAAAAAGCATATTTTTACTGCTAAATTAAATTTAAAATTCAATTACCATAAATAAGGAATAATACATCTGCATCTGCACATTTTTCTCACTGAGCTCAGGGTAGAATATCACTTCTTACCTCTTTGATGGCTCCTGTCATTTCTCAAGAAAGATTGACCATACATTTGAGCAGAAAGTTAAATGACACTTTCAAATACAATTAAGCCTCAAGGGTACTTTCTTAGAATCAACTATTGCAATCCTAGAAGTTTGGTTCACTAACAAGTCCTTGAGATAAAACTAACTTTATATCACTTAACAAAACCAGGACTCTTTCATGTGAAATTGAAGACCCTCTTAATTGTGCATCCTACCCACAGTCCCATCTTCTTTCATTGTTTCCCCACAGAAATAAAACTCATTCTAATAACAATATACCAATGTCTTCTTTCTTCTTACGTCTTATTTTCCATCCTCAAATGTCACTTTCTATCTTCTCCTCCCACTCCCACCTCCTTTAAAAATTGTGCAACATATTATTAATTAGGGGCCTCCCATGTGCCTGGAAGTTTTGGTGGCACTGGGGTGCAACTTTAAACAAAATGCACAAAGATTCTTGCCCTCACTGTTGTCTGCATCCTACAGCAGGGGAAATGAAAGAAACAACATAGAATAATTGCGGTTTTGTAGATGATACAGAATATTAGAAGGTGATATACACTGTTTTAAAAAAATAGAGCAGGGCAAGACAAAATAAGAGTGCAGATGATTTACAATGTAAGCTGTCAGGAAAACGTTACTCTAAATTAGCACAAATATGTAGGCTATAGACTTCTGTGCTTTAAAGGAGAGAATTAAAAAAAAACAGACAAGAGAAGCTGATTGGGTACAGGATAACATACCAGTTGGTTGAGACCTATGGACTGGAACTCAAGTCTCCTGAACACCATTCCAATCCTTTTCCCACTGCAATCCTTTCCTGCTGCATCACTTCTGTGTCACACAGTGGCAGAATAAATAGACTTGGGGGTCAAAAGGACCAGGGTTAAAGCCCTGTCTCTAACTCTTGAGAAAGTAACATTACCTAAGACTTTCTTACCTAGGTAATGAATAAAATTACAGTACATGTACTAAGGCATCTCAGAGATAAAAGGAAATGATACATAGAAAGCATTTAGACATTGTGTGGAATAGTCTAAGTACATGTTTAATGGTATGGTGTCTTTTCTTTAGCTTTGTATCTCATTAGATACATTTGTATTGTAACAACGATCAGCAAGTTTTGCTTAGAAATTAAAATTAAATGAGCATGTGATCTTTCAAAATGGTTTGAATGATGGTGTCTTCTCCAAAACTCATCTTGCAAATTAAACCCCACTGCAACAGTATTAAGAGGTGTGGCCATTGGAAGGTGATTAATTATTCAGGGCTCTTCCCCCTTGAATGGGATTAGCACACTTATAAAAGGGTTAAAGTTTAAAGAGAGGGCTCTTTTGCCCTTCTGCCTTCTACCCTGTGAAGATGCAGTGATTATCCCCTCTAGTGGACTCAGCAGTGAGGCACCACTTTGGAAGCAGAGATCAAGCTTTCTCCAGCACCATGATCTTGGGTTTCCCAGCCTCCTAAACTTTAAGAAACACATTTCTGTTTTCTTACAGTTTCAACCTGAGTGATGGATGGTTAGGTTGATTCCACATCTTTGCTATCATGAATAGTGCTGTGCTAAACATACAAGTGCATGTATCTTTTTGGTATACTGATTTATTTTCCTTTGGGTAGGTACTCAGGAGTGGGATTGCTGAACAGCATGGTAGTTCTAGTTTTAGATCTCTGAGAAATCCCTACACTGTTTTCTATAGAGGCTGTACTAATTTACATTCCCACCAACAGTGTATAAGAGTTCTATTTTTCTCCACATCCACATGGAGAGGGAATAATACATAAGGCTACAGTCAGATGGAAACCCATTGGGCTTCCTGACATTTTAATAATAGCAATGCTGACTAGGATAAGATAATATCTCATTGTGGTTAAAATTTGCATTTCTCTGGTTAGTGATATTGATCATTTTTTTCATATACCTGTTAGCCATTTGTATGTCTTCTTTTGAAAAACATCAGCCTTCTAATAAAAACAATTAGCAATATATCTCAAGGTATATATTCTATCTACAAACATGTATTCATAAGTTTTAGATAACCATCTGGTAGCAAATTTTCTCCTAAACACTAAGTACCTTGAAGGAACGGCCCACGTTTTATACTGTTATTTATTTCTCCTTATCTATCTATATATGTATGTATGTGTATAAATAGATGGTAGATACAGATATAGACATAGACGTAGATACAGATACATAGAGAGAGAGTGCTAGAGAGAGAGATGGGGTCTTGCCCTGTTGCCTATGTTGGAGTGCAGCAGCACGATCATGGCTTGCTCTATTCTCAAACACCAAGGCTCCAGTGATCCTCCAGCTTCAGCCTCTTGAGTTCCTAGGACCACAGACATGCACTTCCATGCCTGGTGAATTTTTTAAAATTTGTTTGTAGAGATGGGGTCTCACTATACTGCCCAGGCTGATCTCAAACTCCTCACTTCAAGTGATCCCACCTAGGCCTTCTAAAATGCTGGGATCACAGCATGAATCACTGTGCCCAGCCCCTGTTCTACTTTTTACTTTCCCCCACAGATCCTAGAGCAGTGTTTCACTCATAGTAAAAACCCAGCAAATGGGTAACATGTTAATTCATGTTAACAAATTAACATGAATTGATAAATATCTGGTGCCTTAGTCTATCTTTAATTACTCAGAAGAAGGCCCTGATAGGCCACAAAAGAGGAAACCATTCCCCTACATTTCTGTCTAAAGGTAGAAGCCAAAATAATAATACTATAAGTATTGGTTGGTTCCATAAATGAGCCCACCTTTCATGTAGATTATTTTTCAAGTTTAATTTTGTAATTGGCAATATGAATTACTCTGAGGTAATAACATCATCAAATATATTTCATGCTGAGCTTGATTTGCACATTGGAACATGGTTTTCTGAAAGCTTTCTTGTTAGAATCCATCTCCCATTCAGTAAGAAATTCTGTCTAACATAATGGTTGCTTAAGAAGTCACATGGGGGAAAACAGAGGCACCCTAGCCAACTAGCACCAACTAATAGCCATGACAGTGAAGCCATCTGGGAAGTCTCAGGATTTGATGGGCTTCTATCTGACTGCAACTTCAAATATAATTCTAGTCAACAACCTATGGAACAGAAGAACCACCCAGCTGAACCCCGTCAACTGAGAAATCATGAAAAATCATAAATTTTTGTTGTTTTAAGCCACACTTTGGGTTGGTTTTATATGTAGCAGTAGATAACTGAAACAGATGAGAAGATGAGCAAGTGAACAGATCAAAGGCTTAAGAGCCAGGCATGGAACCTATACTGCCTCTGCCACTAGCCAATTTTGAGATCTCTCCACCCACCGCAGAACCTATTAGTATCTCAATTTCTTCATCGATGGAGTAAATAATGACACCTGTCTTACAGGACTGCTGTGTGGATTAAATAAAGTAATGCTACATTTAGTAAATGTCCCTCAAATCATTAGCTATCATTGTGAGGATTATAAATAATATGGAGTTAATTTGAAAATGTTATTGGTGCAAATCTCATTCAATAGTCCAACCTGAACTGCATTATACCATTATTTCTCAACTCCCTGCAAGCGTCTTCCAGATTCACACATGGGAAAAGTGTTAGAAGAAGAACAAATGTAAAAGCCTTTATTTTGGACTCTTAGAGCCCACTATAGCCTCCTGACTTCCCTCCTCCTAACCTCTACTCTCATTATCCAGTGATGGTCCCTCATCCACACAGCAGCAAGAGTGATCTGTCTAATGGCACAAACAACTTCTCATCACTCTTCAGCTTATAAAACTACCAATGCCCTACCCCAGAAATGTGAATAAAACCCAAAGCCCTTCTTCTGGCCTATGAGTCATGTCTCACTTGTCCCTGTCTTCCTTTTTCATCCTATTACCCTCCTCTTTCTCCTGTGTAATAGTCTCTCAAGCTAGAAGAGTATTCTCACTTCTTCAGACATCCTGAGCTCATCCCTGACTCACAGCTTTGCCTTTGCTATTCCTCCAACATTAACATATCTTCCTGGAATCATCCAGAGATCACCTCAGATGCAATCTCAGAGAAGTCTCTAAGCAGTTAATGTAGCCCATGCCCTCAGTCCTCTTACCACCAGTGGTTCTCCTTCATAACAGGTATGTTTTGTTTTGTTTTTCTTTCTTCCTAGTACTTAGAATTTGAAATTATATTCATTATTTGTGTGTTTATATGCTCATTGTCTAATTTCCCTCCAGGAAAACGAAAGTCACAAAAGATCAGGGTTTCTGTCCTGTTTATTACTTAAGCTGCTTTGCCTAGAGCAGGGGTTCACATATTATGGTCTGCAGGCTTATTTTGTATGGCATGTGAGCTAACAATGGCTCATATGTTTGTATGGTTAAAAAACAAATTAGAGTATTACATGTTAGATAAAACTATTTAAAATACAAATTAATGTCCATAAATAAAGTCTTCTTAGAGAACAGTCACTTATTAATCTACATATTATCTATGGCTCCTATTGCTTTGAGATGTCAGAGTTGAATAGCTGCAATGAAGACCATAAGGTCTAGAGAACATAAAATGTTTACTATCTGACCCTTTACATAGGCAGATTGCCAACCGTGACCTAAAACAATGTCTAACTTATCATAGGTGACCAATCTACCCATTTACATGGGTCCAAAAAATAAACACACACACACACACACACACGTTTATATATATATATATATATATATATATATATATATATATATATGAACAATGAAATGCTGCTGAAATTTCCCAGGACCCAGACACAGGTAGTATCCAATCAGGGCTCCTTTTTCATATAAAGGGCCAATTAAATACAAGTTTCTGGCTGAGTGATTGAAGGTCTTCTAGGTTCTTTACTCCCCTCCAAATGTGCTGTGATTCTGGAAGGAGCAGAATGCCATGGAAGGAGCAAAATGCAGCATCTGCATTCTCATCAAGTGTTCTAATTGATCCACACACAGAGAAAAGCTAAATGATCAGGACTGAAAATGCTGAAAAAATTAAACACAGATTTCTTAATAAAGCTGAAAATAGCTTAATAAAGCTGAAAATAGTCTCCTGGCATCCCAAGGCGTGTTTATTTCTGTTTAAATAGATGACTTCCCATAGACTGTTATCAACTCAGTGGGGATCCTGGGAGAGAAGTACTTTGCTCCTCCTGTGCATTTTAAGCTTTTTCCAATGAAATCCAGCCAGAGACTGTAAAAAGCATCTGCCAATCTGGATAAAAACTATAGCCACGGTCAAGTAAGGCTAATACCATCAGTTGCCCACTTCTGGAGCACTCTAAACAAATACAAAATAGCTCATAGGAGAGAGAAGGTAGAGAGTAGATGATTTTTTTTCTGGGGAAAGGTGACTTACTGGGAAAAGAAGAAGAAGGTATCATGTAGAAGAGTGACAGGGTCATTCTCACTGGAAATGTTGCTGCTGCTGCTGCTGCTGCTGCTATTTATTTACCTGAACCTGAGGAATATGCAAATGTTTTGGTCATTTCCTGATGGCACTGAATGGTCCAGATGGTATACATCCTGCAACTATAGCAGAAAAGTGGTAACTGGAGTTACCACAGACCCTGGGCAGAAATTGGCCTACTGTGGCTCCTCAGAGCTATCAGCAGGATAGCTTCCACCAGCTGTAGGAAGGATAACTAAAGAGGGTGATGGATAAGATTTCAACTGAGACTCTTGTGGGCTCCTTGAAAGAAAGCACATCAATTCTCAGAGCTGCTACTTCCAGAAGGAGCAAGAGATCAAAATGGTATCAGAGAGGGGAGTTCACTCTGGAGCTGAGGACCAAAGAAGGGAAGGTGAGATCCATTTCACCACTAAGGAGACATCTGAGAAGAGAAGAAGTAGACAAGAAGTGAACTGAACATAACAAATTGATAAAACATAAGCTCAGAGAAACGGACACTGAGATGGAAATATGAAAAAGAATAGAAAAGGTTTGCAGAGCTACTGATTGTGCTAAGAACTAGCTTAAGAAAAATAAATCCTAACTGCAAGAATTAGAGCTAACCACAGTGAGATTTCTAATCAGATTAATTAATCAATGTAAAGAACATCATTGAAACAAAACATTTCACAGAAAAATCAAATGTTCACCTTAAATCTTAAAAATCTTTCCATAAAATTAAAAACATAATCAGGGCAAATGTTTTTGGGTAACATGAGTTCAAGAATAATTATCAGGTACAAAACAAAAAATGATGGGGAAAAAGTAAAAGGTTTACATGTCAAGTAATGGGCATGTGTTGGCAGCCCTCTCAGCCCTGTTTTGCTCTTCTCTTCTCTCTTTCTCTGTTCCCTCCCTCCTTCTCTCCCTCCTCCTAAACATTTTTCAAGATTCATCAGAGACAGGACTTACTCTGGAGAGGTTACTATGATTTCCCTTCCCTGCCTCTGCCCTCACAGAGATCCTGCCTATACCTCCATTACAATACTTATTATGCCCCATTATAATTGCCTGATTACTGTTGATTCTCTGAGCCCTGTGGGCTCCTAGAGAGAAAGCACATCAACTCTTAGAACTACAATCTCAGTGCTTGCACAGTTTATGGCTCAAAGCAAGTATTCAATGGAGGACAAAAATCCATTGAAAAACAAGTAAAGGAGTGAAAGAATGAATAGATGAGGTTACTGAATAAACACAGATCTTGCTGCTGGTAAGAATAAAGCTGAGATCAAAATAACTTAATTCTATCACAACCTGAATACCTTGAAAAGGATGAATTCCAAAGACTTTTCTTACCTTGGAGAAAACAGGGCATTTAATCGTGAAGTTTTTCAACATCTTTTTCTGAAATTTAATCATAAAGTTGACTTGTATACCTTTCACAGAAACTACATGTTTTATAAATTTAAAAGATCAAAGGTAGATGAAGTACAATAGGTATGTTCTAGTACCAGCCTTTTGAAATTCCTTGTCAATGACCATAGAACCTTGAATGTGGCCTATCTTGTTTTAATTCCTTTGCATTTCTTTCCACAATGCTATTGATATGTCCTGAAACCCTGACTTCTTCCTTTGCTATTATAGATTTCTTCACAATAACTTCAAAATCTCCATTGTCCCCTTTTCCCACAGAATGCTGCAGATAGGAGGCAATGTAAATGCCTACATAGAAATCAATCCCAAATATAATTAAGATGATTATTGTTTAATGACAAGATCTAAAGAATGAAAAAAAAAATTCTAGGCCAACTTGAATAACTTTAAGGAACGTATTAAATAGTTATCTTTATATAATATTTGATTTATGGGTTATTATACATAGCTATATTAAATATATCATTTCATAGACAATATTATATAATATATAAATATATTTACTATAAAAACATTAAACTATTTCATTTAATTTATTCCCACGAATCTTAACCTAAAGGTTTTCCCCAACCGAGAGTCACTTTTCAAGCTCTCTCAAGTTTTCCAAATTCATCATCATTACATCTTTCTAAGTTGTTTTAGATTAAGCACTTTTTGAATCTGTATTTGATGCCTTTTCCAGCAAAGTCAAAAGAATCCAATTGCATAGTATTAAGGCTCTTCTTTGCCAATTTGACTAATAGGTATATATTTATGATTTTTGCAATGTGATCAAAAACTGAACTGTGTTATTAAGTGTTTTGTATGGTTATACGTATTTATATTTGTATTTTTTTCAAGATTTACTGAAGTATAATTGACAATTTTAAATTCCATATATTTAAAGTATACAACTTGATAAACACATGTACATATATAATGCAGAACTGTCACCACAATCAAGCTAATTAAATAATGACATTCAATATTTGCAATTGTGAGACTATATTCCCAGGAATAATAACTAGTTATTTGTTGAGAGGGATTATTTGCCTATTTTTAAAATTTATTCTCCAAGTAATTTCAATTCAAATCTCAAACCGGCAGAGCTAATGTCATTTTTTTTTCTCCCCAAAATTGTTTCTTGTGTTCAAAATAATGGAACTGGGAGAATACCTGGTAACATGAGAACATTTATAAGTATTTGGGTTTAAGGCATTTCCTTTTTATGAGGGATAGAAAGGGAAAATGTATTAACCTTGTGTTTAGACATATACAATATTTTCTCTCTCTTTTGTGGCAACATTTATTCATTTACATCTATTTTTCATGCACTAAATTTGGCATTAACTGTAGCAAACCAGAGGCTTAAGCTGATCAGAGCCCATATGAAAGTCTTCATCAGTAGACACTGTTTTATTTACTCAGGCTGAGTTGGTTTTTAAGTATTTGAAAAATTGGTAACAAGATATTCCAATTTTTTTAATTGCCTTTGTGAAATTGAGCCATTTTTTCCACTTCAAATATGTCTCTTTTCTCCTTTCCTTGCATTTCCTGGAGCAATCGCAAATGCAGAATATGTAGCTTCTCGTATCAGCGTAAGCAAAATCATTTTGATGTGAAGAACAATTTGCCACACTGAGTTCCAGTGTTATGCAGGTTGTCAGGGAAACTCCAAGGACCACATGCCTCCCTTCAAAAAATGTCTAGCTCTTTCATCAGCTTCCTGCAGAAATTATGCATATTCCCAATTGAGCCTTTAGTGATGTCACGTTTTTGCAACTGCTGTAATGACCCAGAACTGGCTACATTTCTTAAAACTCCTATTCTTACTAGCAAAATTCAGTATGTCTTTGTGTCTACTCTGTATCATTATTTCAGTAATTCTTTTGTTTCAATACACATCATTCCTGTTCTAAGTGTTCTCTCTTTTTGTCTGTCATTACTCTAAGGAAATAAGTTGACTATTTGATTTACCATTTTTGAAATGTCATCTTTCTTCAACAATTTGATGCTTGGTTCTGGTACCAAATAATTTAATTCATCTGTATATTATTCCTTTTTCATTTACAAATGTCTAGTTAATTCAACATTTTGAGAGACAGCTCTAGTAAGACGGTCAGACACTGGTGCCCTGGCTGGGTTTTAATCTTGTTCCCTACTTACTATCTGTAATTGACCTTGAGAAAGTCAGTGAATTTGTCTGTGCTTTAGGTTCTTTGTCAATATAATGGGTGAATGTGAGAATTAAATGTATTAATATTTATAAACCATTTAAAACTGTACCTGACCTACAGTAATTATTTTTAAAAGTCAGAAAGGACATTTCCTACAGGTCATATCAGGAGATAGCTGTGGAATAACAGGAAGATAACTTCATCTTAAATCAAAAGACTTGGACTCTTATTCTGTCTCAGCTATGTAGTTGTCGTGAGATTGAGCAACTCACTTCTTCTTGGGCTATAGCTTCAGCAAAACTGAGCTCTCTTTACATTTCTTAAATTCTGTGAGTCTATAGAATTATTTTCATGAGGAAATACTGATCTGTCTTTGAAATCTAGTCCACTTTCACATAAATGCATAAAAATTCACAATGTACAAATTCTCATGACCATTCAAATACTTGGGTTCTAGGGCCAAACTCCTTGACTTTTAAAGGTTGCTTCACCTCCTGTTAGTTGTATGACCTCAGGTAAATTTCTTAAGATCTTTGTCCCTCAGTTTTCTCAACCATAAAATCAGGATTACAATAATAATCAACAGATTACGTGGATATAAAACTAAATTTAATAAATAGATTGTAGAATAACATGATATAATAAACTCAGTAATTAATAGCTATAATCACTATTATCTTCAATCCAATTTGGCATGCAATTAATTACAAGATTGTACCAACCATATGTAAGGCATTATGTTGTGTAATACAAGGTCCAGAATGCTGATTGAATATGTTTCCTACTCTCAAGGTATACATGATTTATTAAGGCTAAACTCAAGTAGATGTCCAATTAATATAAGACAAAATGTGAAATAAAGAAGTTCAAACTTGATACTAGTTCAACAACTTTTTAAATAGTCCTTGAGACAGAACAAGCACAGAAGAAACTAGATAGAATAAAGGGAACCAACATAGGATACAATATGGGGATACAAGTGGCAGCTAGTGAAGCTGGAAAAGATGTACGAGGGAAAGAGTCAAGGCTGATAACAGTTGCCATTGATGAAACAATGCCCATGCGGCAGGCACTGTGGTATGAGGTTTCTTTTTTTTCCCATTTTTATAAACTTTATTTTATTCTTTTTTATTATACTTTAAATTCTGGCATACATGTGCAGAACGTGCTGGTTTGCTAAATAGGTATACACGTGCCATGGAGGTTTGCTGCACTTATCAACCCATCATCTACCTCAGGTATTTTTCCTATTACTATCCCTCCCCTAGTCTCCTACCCACTGACAGGCCTTGGCATGTGAGTGTATGATGTTCCCCTCCCTGTGTCCATGTGCTCTCATTGTTCAACTCCCACTTATGAGTGAGAACGTGCAGTGTTTTGTTTTCTGTTCTTGTATCGGTTTGCTGAGAATGATGATTTCCAGATTCATCCATGTCCCTGCAAAGAACATCAACTCATCCTTTTTTATGGCTGCATAGTATTCCATGGTGTATATGTGCCACATTTTCTTTATCCAGTCTATTCTTGATGGACATTTGGGTTGGTTCCAATCTTTGCTATTGTAAACAGTGCTGCAATAAACATATGGGTGCATGTGTCTTTACAGTAGAATGATTTATAATTCTTTGGGTATGTACCCAGTAATGGGATTGCAGGGTCAAATGGTATTTCTGGTTCTAGATCCTTGCAGAATCGCCACACTGCTTTCCACAATGGTTGAACTAATTTATAATCCTACCAACAGTGTAAAAGTGTTCCTATTTCTCCACATCCTCTCCAGCATCTGTTGTCTACAGATTTTTTAATGATCATCATTCTAAGTGGCATGAGGTGGTATCTCAATGTAGTTTTGATTTGCATGTCTCTAATGACCAGTGATGGTAAGCATTTTTTCATATGTTTGTTGTCCTCATGCATGTCTTCTTTTGTAAAGTATCTGTTAATATCCTTCAACCACTTTTTGATGGGGCTGTTTTTTACTTGTAAATTTGTTTAAGTTCCTTGAAGATTCTGGATATTAGCCCTTTGTCAGTTGGATAGAAAGCAAATATGTTCTCCCATTCTATAGGTGGCCTGTTCACTCTGACGATACTTTGCTGTTGCAGAAGCTCTTTAGTTTAATCAGATTCCATTTGTTTATTTTGGCTTTTGTTGCCATTGCTTTTGCTGTTTTAGCCATAAAAATCTTTGCCCACGCCTGTGTCCTGAATGGTATTGCCTAGGTTTTCTTCTAGGATTTTTATGTTTTAGATTTTATGCGTAAGTCTTTAATCTATCTTGAGTTAAGCTTTGTATAAGGTGTAAGGAAAGGATCCAGTTTCAATTGTTTGCATATGGCTAGCCAGTTTTCCGACACCATTTATTAAACAAGGAATCATTTCCCTATTGCTTGTTTTTGTCAGGTTTGTCAAAGATCAGTGGTTGTAGGTGTGTGGCATTATTTCTGAGGTCTCTGTTCTGTTCAATTGGTCTATATACCTGTTTTGTTACAAGTACTATGCTGTTTTGGTTACCGTAGCTTTGTGGTATAGTTTGAGGTCAGGGAGTGTGATGCCTCCAGCTTTGTTCTTTTTGCTTAGGATTGTCCTGGCTATGTGGGCTCTTTTTTGGTTCTGTATGAAATTTAAAGTAGTTTGTTTTCTAGTTCTGTGAAGAAAGTCAATGGTAGCACTGAATCTATAAATTACTTTGGGCAGTATGGCCATTTTTGCAATACTGATTCTTCCTATCCATGAGGATGGAATGTTTTTCCATTTGTTTGTATCTTCTCTTATTTCCTTAAGCAGTGGTTTGCAGTTCTCCTTGAAGAGGTCCTTCACATCCCTTGTAAGTTGTATTTTATCCTCTTTGTAGCACTTGTGAATGGGAATTCACTCATGCTTTGGCTCTCTATTATTGGTGTATAGGAATGTTTGTGATTTTTGCACATTGACTTTGTATCCTGAGACTTTGCTGAAGTTGCTTAACAGCTTAAGAAAATTTTCGGCTGAGATGATGGGGTTTTCTAAATATACAGTCATGTCATCTGCAAACACAGATGATCTGACTTCCTCTCTTCTTATTTAAATACCTTTCATTTCTTGCTCTTGCCTGATTACCCTGACCAGAACTTCCAATATTCACCAAGAGAATTCTGTGGATGTCTATTAGTTCTGGTTGGTCCAGAGCTGAGTTCAAGTCCTGAATATCCTTGTTAATTTTCTGTCTCATTGATCTAATATTGACAGTGGGGTGTTAAAGTCTCCCACTATTATTGTGTGGGAGTCTAGGTCTCTTTGCAGGTCTCTAAGAACTTGCTTTATGAATCTGGTTGCTCCTGTATTGGGTGCATATATATTTAGGATTGTTAGTTCTTCTTGTTGCATTGATCCCTTTACCATTA
>NW_022436987.1:16024065-16030045 GCF_009761245.1 Sapajus apella | reverse complement strand
TGTGTGTCTCTGCACATGAGATGGGTCTCCTGAATACAGCACACCAATGGGTCCTGACTCTTTATCCAATTTGCCAGTTCATGTCTTTTAACTGGGGCATTTAGTCCATTTATATTTAAGGTTAATATTGTTATGTGTGAATTTGATCCTATCCTTATCATGCTAGCTGGATATTTTGCCTGTTAGTTGATGCAGTTTCTTCATGTCGATGGTCTTTACAATTTGGTATATTTTTGCAGTGACTAGTATCAGTTTTTCCTTTCCATATTTAGTGCTTCCTTCAGGAGCTCTTGTAAAGCAGGCCTGGTGGTAACAAAATCTCTCAGGATTTTCTTGTTTGTAAGGAATTTTAGTTCTCCTTCACTTACAAAGTTTAGTTTGGCTGTATATGAAATTCTGGATTGAAAATTCTTTTCTTTAAGAATGTTGAATATAGATGTCCCCTCTTCTGGCTTGTAGGGTTTCTGCAGAGAGATCTGCTGTTAGTCTGATGGGCTTCCCCTTGTGGGTAACCTGACCTTTTTCTCTGGCTGCCCTTGACATTTTTTCCTTCATTTCAACCTTGGTGAATCTGACAATTATGGGTTGCTTTTGGGTTGCTCTTCTCGAGGAGTATCTTTGTGGTGTCCTCTGTATTTCCTGAATTTCAATGTTTGTGTCTTGCTAGGCTGAGAAAATTCTCCTGAATAATATCCCTAAGGGTGTTTTCCAACTTGGTTCCATTCTCCCCATCACTTTTTGGCATACCAGTTAAATGCCAGTTTGGTCTTTTCACATAGTCTCATATTTCTTGGAGGCTTTGTTCATTCCTTTTCATTCTTTTTTCTCTTATCTTGTCTTCATGATTTATTTTATTAACTTGATAGCCTTTCTTCTGCTTGATTAATTCAGCTGTTTTTATGTGTGCCTGCTTCACGAAGTTCTCATGCTGTGTTCTTCAGCTGCATAATGTAGGTCATTTACGTTCTTCTTTGAACTGGTTAATCTAGATAGCAATTCCTCTAACCTTTTTTCAATGTTCTTAGCTTCCTTGCATTGGGTTAGAACACGCTCCTTTAGCTCAGAGGAGTCTGTTATTACACATCTTCTCAGCCTACTTCTGTCAATTTGTCAAACTCATTCTCCATCCAGTTTTGTTCCCTTAATGGCAAGGAGTTGCGATCCTTTGGAGGAGAAGGGGCATTGTGTTTTTTGGAATTTTCAGCCTTTTTGCATTAGTTTTTCCTCATCTTCGTGGATTTATCTACCTTGGTCTTTGATGCTGGTAACCTTGGGAAGGAGTTTCTGTGTGGATGTCCTTTTTGTTGATGTTGATATTATTCCTTTCTGTTTGTTAGTGTTTCTTTTAACAGTCAGTTCCCTCTGCTGCAGGTCTTCTGGAGTTTGCTGGAGGTCCACTCCATAACGTTTGACTGGGTATCACCAGAAGAGGCTGCAGAACAGTAAAGATTTCTGTTTGTTCCTTCCTCTGGAAGCTCTGTCCCAGAGGGGCACCCGCCAGATGTTAGCTGGAGTTCTTTGTTTGCCGTGCCTCTCAACCCCTGCTAGGGGGTGGAAGGGGACAGACATGGGGGTCAGGGACCCACCTGAGGAGGTAATCTCTCCCTTAGCGGAGCTCAAGCACTGTGCTGGGAGATCTGCTGCTCTCTTCAGAGCTGGCAGGCAGAAATGTTTTAAGTCTGCTGAAACTGCACCACAACTGCCTCTTCTCCCAGGTTCTCTGTCCCAGGGAGACAGGAATTTTATCTATAAGCCCCTGACTGGGGCTGCTGCCTTTCTTTCAGAGATGCCCTGCCCAGAGAAGAGGATACTAGAGAGGTAGTCTGTCTACAGTGGCTTTGCTGAGCTGCAGTGAGCTCCATCCAGTTCAGACTTCCTGGTGGCTTTGTTTACACTGTGAGGGAAAATACACCTACTAAAGCCTCCGTAACGACAAATGCCCCTCCCCCACCAAGCTCAAGCATCCCAGGTCAACTTCAGACTGCCGTGCTGGCAGCAAGAGCTTCAAGCCAGTGGATCTTAGCTTGCTGGGCTCTGTGTGGGTAGAATCTGTTGAGTTCGAACACTTGGCTCCCTGGCTTCAGCCCCCTTTCCAGGGTAGTGAATGAACAGATCTGGTATTCCAGGTGCCACTGGGGTATGAAAAAAACTCCTGAAGCTAGCTTGATGTCTGCTCAAATGGCCACCCAGTTTTGTGCTTGAAATTCAGGGCCCTGATGGTGTAGGCACCTGAGGGAATCTCCTGGTTTGTGGGTTGCAAAGACTGTGGGAAAAGCATAGTATCTGGGCTGAAATGCACCATTTCTCACAGGACACTCCCTCACAGCTTCCCTTGGCTAGGGGAGGAAGTTCCCCAATCCCTTGTATTTCCCAGGTGAGGCAACGCACCACCCTGCTTCAGTTTGCCCTCTGTAGACTGCATCCTCTGTCTAACCAGTCCCAGCGAGATGAGCCAGGTACCCCCATTGGAAATGCAACAATCACCTGCTTTCCGCATTGAGCTTTCTGGGAACGTCACACTGGAGCTGTTCTTATTGGGCCATCTTGCCCAAGAGTTTAAAATACATTTTCATGGTGGTAGACCATGTTTCCTAAAACAGCCACATCAGTAGTACTCACCCATGTGCCCCTTTGTAATGTGACCTTGTCATTCTTTCATCAAGAGTCAGAATTTATTACCCCATTCGTAAATCTTGTCTACCCTGTTATTGCCTATTTTGATCAATAGAATATAGTAGAAACGGTATTAAGCAACTTTCATGTCTGAGTCTTAAGAGGTCTACAGCCTTGGTCTTTGTTTCTTAGAATACTACTTCTTAGAACCCAGGTGCCATGTGAGGAGATCAAAATACCACATAGGACAGCCATGTGGAGCAAAATGGAGGTCCCTGACTGACAATCACTAGTAGCAATTGCCAGCCATGTGAATGAGGTGATTCTGCAGTTCTTAGCCAGCCTACTGCTGATAAGAAGAACCCCCTGGCTAATCTACATAATCATGACAAATAGTCACTGTATTCTAAGTCACTAAGGTTTGGGGTAGTTTGTTTTACAGCAGTAGACAAGCAAAACAATCTTAATTTTGACAACAATTCCTTGAAGGCACACATTTACCTTTATAGCACAGGTGAGCAACTAGAGATTAGAGAGGTTAAGCAAGTTATCCAATGCTACATTGCTCCTGTGTGGCAGAGATGGGATGAATGTCAGTCAGCTATGAAGTCTGAGTGACTGAGTAATTTGCAAGACCAGTAACCAAAACAAATATGTAAAGAGACGAAGTAATTTAGAAACAAATAAGACCACTTGTTGATGCTCTTCTTTATAACACCAGAATTATAAACAAAGCAGGGTAAACTGATAAAGCCTAAGATGAAATTATCCAACAAATGCAGTACAGACATTTTCTCAGGAAACAGCCAGCCTGCCAACCAACTGTTTTACTGCCTTGAGGGCTTTAGTCTTCTTTAGAGAGGAATAATTTTGTAAGATAGTTCATAAAGTCAGACAAGAGCATTTTGCAATAGATTAGCTCTTACAGTTCCCCACTCCTAAGCCATTAGGAGTAAGCCCTTCTTTCCATTTTTCTTTCTTTGCTCCTTCCCTTTCCTTCTTCCCTTTCCTTCCCTTCCCTTCTCCCCTTCCTTTCCTTCTTTTCTTCCTCTGTCCCTCCTTCCCTTCCCTTGTCTTCTTCCCTTCCCTCCCTCCCTTCCCTTCCCTTCTCTTCTTCCCTTCCCTCCCTTTCTTTCCCCTTCCCTTTCTTTCCCTTCCCTCCCTTTCTTTCCCCTTCCCTTCCTTCCTCTTTCCTTCCTTTTCTTTCTTCTCCCTTCCTTATTTTTACCCTTCCTTCCTTAGAGTGAGCATGAACTAACAGCCTGTCCCTAACCTAGGCTCTGATGCTATAGTGATGAATGACTGTCACTCCTATTATGAAGGGATGCATTGTACAGTAAGGTTAATGAGGGATGGTGGGAAGAAGGCATGTAATCACAATCAGAGAGATAAATACTAGAGAGGGTATACAGACAGCTGTGTCGGGGGGCACTGAGAGTTACCCCCTCAATCTCAGCAAAAGATGGGAAGAGGAGTAAAAAAGATAAGACTCCCCAGAAAAGGTGATGATTAAGTTGTGTCCTTTGGCATGAGGCGAATTTGATCTACTAAAGAGGAATGGAACCATGACTGTGCACAAAGGCCTGACCGAGAGAGAGAGAGAGAGTAGATGGTCTTTTAACAATAAACTGTGTACTCCTGTTGAAGTGCCACATTGCATTGATACTGGAATGTGGGTTGGGGGACAGAAATGGTGAGCCTGATGAAGGGAAAATGAGGCCAGAACATTAGATGGTTTTCTTGCTATGCCCCACTGCTTTTCTTTTACAGGCAAAATAAAGCCTTGAATAAAGGTTTTAAGTAAGAAAGGGACATGATCTCTTTGCCTTTCAGAAAGTTCATTCTGGTTGCATTGTGAAAACAGATTGAACAAGACTAAGCTACAGGCAAGATAGAAGTTAGGAGGCTATATTTGCAGTAAGGGAAATTGAGAAGTTACCAATAATAAGAAAAGCTAATGAGGAAGAAGCTGTTGGTGAAAAATAAGAGGGGTTGCCAGGTTCAGTTAATAAAAAGGAGATAAAATAAGGGGAGTTGATGAATCAGCAGATATGATTGCTCTTTTATATGAAAGCTGGCCACAAACTAAAAATCTATAATGAATTAATAAAATTTACTCAGTTCTATTAAGAATTATCTTCTAGAATGGTATATTCTGTATAATAATGAATATAATAATTTCTATAATACACTAAGCATTTATAGGCATAATGCTATAAGTTTTATGCAAATTTTCTCAACCTTTCCAATAACCCTGTGAGACAGGTACAGTTATCACATTTTAAAAATAAAAAAGTGTAGCAATATCACCCCAAACATTCATATTTTGGTTGATTCAACAAACATGAATTCCATATATTATGTACCAGCCATTATGTTACAGACTACGAAGGACAAGGAAAGAAAATACATAGTTCTTACCCTAGAGATGTTCATGTCTAAGTGAGAACATCTAACAATGGAAATAAAAACTTTTACTATGTTGTCCTAGGTGTCATCACAGCAGTCTCGTCCAAGAACTGTAATGGGATTCTGAAAATGACCATCTTTAACAGACAGAGAAATTTTAACTCAAGTGTATCATAAACCCCCACTGTTAAATAGAAGCCAACAGCTGGGCCACTGTCTGCTGTTAAGTTGATTGCGCCATGAATAAAACCTCATCATCATAAAAAAACAGTGGTATGAGTGGGTAGTATGGGTTAAAGTAATATCAGCGAGTGTGGCATTGGAAGTGCAGGGGGCCATCTGGCCAAAATCTGCTCTTTGCTCCACTTGAAAAAACTATGCCTTTGGTGTAGGTCTATCTCAGAAGTGGGCACCATTTGGGCTAGTGGCAGCCGTGGACAGTGACATGTCTAATGGCTAGTAAAGTGACTATTATGGTCATTTCATACATAGACTCTTCCCTGCTTGCCTTATTCTTCAAGAAAGCCTTCTAGATAGGGTTGCAAGTAGTCCGTTTCTTCTCAGACTCAATCCTCTCAAACTAGGTCTCAGTTGTCTAAACCAAAGCCCTGACTTTGTACCCAATTAGCAATGGTTAGATCAAGGTAATATGATTAAGCAGAGCCCGCTGGAAACTGTAGGAAACTTTCTATGGTCTAAATGTCTTTAACTTGTGGCTTCTTAACTATGCAGAGATCCAAAGGTAAGAGGAGAAACACATTTCGACAATATGGAATTCATTATTTTTCTTTGTCTCACTTCTATCTACAGGCCATTCCTGCTGATAAAACTACTGTAAGTTTTTATAATTATTCTGTTTTAAATCCAACTTAACAATTTCCAAGCAATAATAAAGTTATTTTCGTTTGTGTGTCTCCAAAGTGTGACCTTAAAAAACACTGTAATTAAAATAGAATAA